>NC_085105.1:3871551-3991551 GCF_963422355.1 Corticium candelabrum
TACCTGCTGTATATATGTGAATGTGCCAACCAATGTCTGATGGAATTGTTTGATGTTCTATGCAGGTTTCAGCTCTCAAGAGTGAGTTAGATGAGAAAAAGGGACAATCTTTGGATGGAATGTCGAGCATGGTATGTATTTGCTTGCCTGTTTATGTAGAATCTTGTATATCTAATAACATAGTTGTATGTTTTGGTGTCTGTCTGTCTGTCTGTCTGTCTGTCTGTCTGTCTGTGTGTTTGTCAGTGTGTGTGTGTGTGTGTGTGTGTGTGTGTGTCTGTCTGTCTGTCTGTCTGTCTGTCTGTCTGTCAATCCTCATATATTTCAAACATGAACACTACTACAGGCTAATGAAGAGAAGGTGAGTTTAAGCAGGCTCTATGCGGCCACTACAACTATACTGCTATCTATACCTGTCTATGTGTCTGTCTGTCTGTCTGTCTGTCTGTCTGTCTGTCTGTCTGTCTGTCTGTCTGTCTGTCTGTCTGTCTGTCTGTCTGTCTGTCAAATAACATTTACTTCAAACACACATCTATAATACAATGCTAGCAAGGTAACTATATAAAGTTCTGTAACTACGAGAGTTTACTAGGACTAGCTTTAAAAAACAAACAAACATGTAACACTTAAAAGAGAACAATGCAGACTACCCGAAGCCAACTTAGTGGCTGAAAAACTGGGTAGAGCAATCTACAGTACAGTCAATGTCATTTGTCAGAGCTGAGATTTTTCTCATGATGACCTTAGCGTTGCACTTCTGTCTGTCTGTGTGTCTGTGTGTCTGTCTGTTTGTCTGTCAGTCTCAATAATGTATTTTCCATTTAAATCAAACGGTTACATAATGAAGTTACACCATAACACTCACCCTGGAATTGTCAAAAGGTGAGCAAGAATCATGTGTATTGGTCACAATCAATACATCTGTATTGAATGAGTAGGGAAAGCTAGAGTGTAAGCCTGGAACTGACCGCATACCAGCTGGGCCGGCGGAACCGCTACATAACACAATTTTTTAGATTTTACATCATTAATCATACCAATTTCAGCCAAATTTAACATGTTATTGGCAATGAGGTAGTGTGATTGAAAGAGATGCGGTTCTTTTGCCATGGCTGTATAGAGTGACTGAACAAGAGTAAAGGGCAGACATCAAAAAATTGCTTCACTGTTAACACAACCATTACGGTCCTGAAGTATACAAGATTACTCTGAGCAAACTACATTTTGACATTCTAATCTCACTATGCTAATGAGTTTTCCGAGACGACTTTCGCATTGCAACGTTGTAGTGTCACTGAAATAATTGATTGCCACTTGGTCTTGAAGTCAGTCTCATTTTGTTTTCCTTCATCATCTCTTGCGCCTTTTGCTATCTTGTTTGAATACTTAACTGCTTGTTCCCCTCAATGGCCAAATATTGGAAAACAAGAGGAATGACCTATAGGCAGGACCCTTCTGGCAGCAGCTCAGAATTAAACTTTGCCTCTTCTCTTCCCGTTTCGTTGCTGCTACTCCTCTGGAGGCTGCCTTCACTGAGTCCAAACACCATGGATGAGCCAACGACACATCTAATTCAATGTCTGCACCTGAATCTGGGTCAGAAACGAGGATGTCTGACCTCTTGTCACTGTTGACATACCTATATTGTGGCTCTAGTTTGTGTGGCAAGTTGAATTGAGACAGGCAGTTAGACCATGCTGACACAATTGAGTTGTGAGTGCACTGGACCACCCCCAGTCTTACAAGTGATTGGATGGTATCCTTGGATGTCCAGTTCTTTGCCACAATCACAACAACTTGATGCAGGAATGTCGCTTCCCAACCTTATCATAGTTGCCAAACGAAAATTGTGTGGTGAAAGTGCAACATGTGAAGAGGACAGAATTGCTGACACCCAATCTCCAGCTTCTTTACCTGACAATGCATGCAAACGAGCTCTGTCTCTGATTGTATTTGAGTTGTTGTTCAAGAGGTAGTCAACATCAGCCTTGAAGTGTTGTTGAGTAAGCCTTTGCTGCAATTTTACGTTATCATTGATCAAGTCTGTCTGTTTATCTTGCTGTCTGTCTGTCTGTCTGTCTGTCTGTCTGTCTGTCTGTGTAGACTTTAGAGATAGATGGAGAAAGCAACTGTCTGTAGTTGTACAGTCTTGCAACTCTCGTGTGATTTTTAAAAAGTTGTCGAAGTTGTCTAAGTGCAATTTTGATGACTTTCTATATGATAAAGACATTCGGCATTTTGTTCATTAACTATTATTGTTATGCATACGTAAAGTTAGCGATTGTTATTAGTAGAGTAAGAGTTCAAATATGATAATCTGTCTGTCTGCCTGCCTGCCTGCCTGTCTGTCTGTCTGTCTGTCTGTCTGTCTGTCAAGAAAAAACTACAGTAATGCAGCTAGATTAAAGTTCATTGAAAAGCTAACATTACAGCAAACTAAAACTGTTACACTTATATATAACTAAGTCTAATGAGGAAGAAATTGGGTGCTGAGAAAGTCGGGCCTCTCAGACCCACCACACAACATGCTAAGCTTCTTGGATTACACTTCTGTAATTGTACAGAAATCTTTTCCTCCAAAGTCTAAAAATTCTGCAGCATTATCTGTCTGTCTGTCTGTCTGTCTGTCTGTCTGTCTGTTTGTCGATAGATAGATAGACTATTTGATTTTGACATTCAAAGTCAAGTCCAATAGTTAATAATTTTGTTGTTTGCAAGGACTGATTTGTTTGCAAGCATATGTATAAGTAGAATCTGTATGAGAATAAATTATCCATCTGTCTGTCTGTCTGTCTGTCTGTCTGTCTGTAAATATGGGGGTAAAATTCAGTCTTAAATGGGTGGAGTGAGTGCCTGTCTGACCTTCACCTTCCCCATTAAACAGAACCAAGACATCAATACATCAATACTGAAGACTGTCCAGACATTATAATGTTTGATGTGTTCCTGGCTCATCCGTGGAGTCAGGACATTATTAGGAGGGCCAGCAAGGAAAATGGTCATGCTGCTGCGACAAGAGAAGAAAAGAAAATGAAAATATTGAGAAGAGCTTGTTCCAGGAGGATCTGTATCAAGATGTGTTCCTCGTGTGATAGAACATTTTGCGAGGTGGGGCACAAAGGCAGAGAATTTTTGCAGCATTTGTCACAACAGTCAGCAAATCCAGAAGCCAATTTCAATTAATGCTTCCATGTTCATGTCATATTGGAGAAAAAGATTTTTACAATTCTGCAAAGATGCAATGCCAAAGTTATCCTTAGAAGACTTTCAAAACTGTCACCTAATCATGGTGATTTAGATAGATTATTTGATTTTGACATTCAAAGTCAAGTCCATTAGTTAATGACTTTGTTGTTTGCAAGGGCTGATTTGTATTTTAAAATCCTAGCATATGTACAAGTAGAATTTGTATGAGAATGAATTATCTGTCTGTCTGTCTGTCTGTCTGTCTGTCTGTCATCCCTCTAGTCTTTGAACATTTTGGTCGCTGGGGAAGTCGGCAGAATTGTTTCTAAGAGAACTGGCCAAAAAGGCAAAAGGAGATACCAAAACAGCAGCAGAAATTTCTCACTGACTGGAGACGACACCTTGCTGTTCTATTACAGACATGTAACAGCCAACTGATCTTACAAAAATACCTTGCCTCTCACATGGTCAAGTAGAGATAGACAAATTTAGAAATAGGGATATTCGGTTTTTAATCTATTAGGTCGGAATTGATGAACAGAGGAATGGACTGAGGTGGATTTATTTTCTTTTGAAGATTTGCTAGTTGCATCTTTTTAAAGTTTAAAATCAATAACACAATCTGTCTGTCTGTCTGTCTGCCTGTCTGTTGTTTAGTCAGTTGGTTGGTCTGTTGATATGTAAATCTGTGTTCGATGCATTGCAAGTGTGTCATCTCCTATTCATGCGTTGATTATCTACTAGGCTGATCAACTCCATAAGACTATCTTAGAGAAGAAAGCAAATTTGGGGCCAATGATAAGAGATGTTCGTCCTCTTAGAGTTCAATTTCAAGTGACCACAGCTTGTTCTGAAAAGTCAAACGTTTTGTCAAATAACAGTGATGTTTGTAGGAGCTAAGTGCAAATCACAAAGATAAAAAGTCAACATACGACATGACGTCTGCTGGGCTGGAAAGCAATTTATCACGGCTGGATCATGAGGTGCGTGTTCTACGTGAAGAGATACGACAAGATGAGAGTCGATATCATCAGCTGCACACAGCTAGACAGGTAAGTAGACAGAGCTCACTTTCCAAACACTGTTAGGAAAGCTGGGGATGAAACTAAATTCAAAGTTGAGCAATAGACTTGCTTGATTGGTGTCATGGACATTTGATTGTACCGTGGTGTTGCTGGAATTTGTTGTAGTGTGGAGGTTTGTCAATGTTGTAATTCAAGGTTACAGGTGGCATAAAAATTGTTGTGTCTATAGAAAATTCTATTTTGACAGCAATTTTAGCTTGAGTGAACTGACAGTAGTTGCCGACTTTGAATTAGATATTGTTATCAAACGATTAAATAAGGTTTACTGTGCAGAGTGCTATACCTGTAGCCGTTGGCAGCCTTTTCTAAATACCTTGTCATTGTCTTGCTGTTTATTTTATAAGGCAGTACAAATGAACCCTAACTGGTACATAGCTCAGAAATCTGGTTCTTCAGATTTGAACCGAGGGGTCAGAAAATGTAGAATAGAGGAGCAAATCATGGAACTGAAAACAGTCTGACAGCAAATTTTCACTGCATATATAACTCTGTGTAACTCTGGGTTGCGTATGAAGTTGGTTAAATCATATGTCAATGCATGTCTTGCAAGGTAGATCCCTCACAATACTTGTCTTTGGATTGTCTCGTTTACATAACACTTCCATTACTGTAACCATACCTGACAGTTTTGTATGTAAACTATTTAAATTAGGTTAAGTACTTTAATGTCATATCAAACATTGAAATTACACCACAAAAATTACACTAGTTTGATGTCATTATTTGTAGTTAGCTGTTGTGAAGCAGCAGCTCGTGATGGCTGAATTAAAGAGTTATGTCCCTGGAACTGATGCTGAGAAGAAGCAATCGTTCAGGTCGGTAATATTGTCTTTACATTTCCAAAACAGTTTCTTTGTATTGCATTCACATCACCTTCATTGTTTCATATTCAGGGATATGTGCACCAAGAAAATCATGGAACAAGAACATGCAGGAAAGGTAGGGACCATAGTAATGTTAGTGTGAAGGGTGTCAGGCAGTCAGACATTAGATTTTCACATAAGTTCGGACATGCCAGCTACAGCCCGTGTACATAAACACAGTGGCTATACACTCACACTGTCTACAAGGATTCATTGGAGATCTGAATGTTGTGTATGTTAGAGTTTACGAGCAAAACAAAAAGTGGTGAGAGATGCACATGCTCAAAATATGAAGCAGATGAACATGTGGAAGGTTCTTTTTGTTTGACAGCATCTACATCGGGGACTACAAGTTTGATATACATGTATTGTAGGATGTGACTAAACTCATGCAGTGCAAGAAACAGTGTTTCGTAAAGCAACAAGAACAAAACAGACGAGATGCTCTGGTTGAGAAAGAGCTGATGCAACAGGAGGACAGACTCGTTCTATGAATGGTATACGCTACATACACAACACATAATCTCATAAGCAATAGAAGTAATGAAAAGGGGTGTGTCTACGATTTGAAAGTTTCTCATGATTTGATGTTCCTCATGATGCGACGACAATGCATTGTTTTCACTTCAGCCAGTGCCCTATCTAATGTATTTGTTAGGTGTACTAAGTTGACAGGGTCTGTCTGTAGAATTTGCACTGCAGACTCTCCTATACATCGTAACAATCATGTGAAACTAGATTTATGGGACTGTGTGATCTCAAATCGAGGCTCATACCTGAGTCTTTGGTGTGTAGTTTCAATGTCACTGTGGGATCCACTTGATGTCTAAGAGTCCGACTTGCCAACTGAAATCACAAACAAACCGCTTGAAATATACAAAACCAGCTAGGCAATCATTAGTGACTCACTAATGCGAGCGGAAATAATAACAGTAATTGTTCAAAATGTACTAGAATGTTACATGCTTGACTTCCTTCCAGAAAAAAGTTGACTGTGTAATTTATTGTTATCTGTTTAGTAGCAAAGTCTCCCACTATGGTCTATAACTACAGTAGGATGTCAGTTATCCGAACGCCAGTTATCCGAAAGCGTCAGTTAACCAAATGTGGAATGCTTCAGATGCCCTCTAGAAGTAGGCGCTATAAACTGTTACACGCATGCGCAACAACAAGATGAATGTCACGTTAGTAACAAACATTATATGGTAAACTACTTTCTCACTATAGAGTGCAGTCAAGTTTGGGTGTTCATGCAATTGTTGTTCAGTGTACATATATTCCGTTGAAATGAGTGTTCACTGGGCAGCCTCGGAGACCCAGGGACACCTGTTTGGGCACCAGGAGAGTTAACATCAGCTATCTGAAATATTCAGTAAACAGGGTCAGGTCCCAAAGTGTTCGGCTAACCTACTGTACATTTATCAGGTGGCTTGCAGTTTGGACGCCACCCAGGAAGTCAAGAGCACATAAGAGCATTTCCTTGGGCTCTTGTAGCTACAGCAGGTACTGGGTTACCCTCTCCCTTAATTTACCACCGTACATCATCATCTAGCATTCCACACAGACTCCATTATATGTGGCATAGGTATGAGTGAGCAAAGTAATTGTGTAAGTTCTCTTATTATCTACATGAAGGAATATTAAGTTCAATAAGAAATGTTTGGACCATCAAAAAAGCTTAGACAATTAAGCTCTTACTGTGCACTGTACATTCAGAGAAAAAACTGCCAATGAAACCTTTGGTAAGAGACCCAACTGGTCAAGAAAGATTTCCTAATTTATAGCCATTTTCAAGAATGAGGTATGGCCAATGAGACGAAACATTACCGCACACCCTATAGTATTCATGCTGACCGATATTTTATTTTTACTTCATTAAATGCAATGTAAAGCAGTATATTCATGCCAATAAAGTGCATTAGTACACAACCTGCACGTCCAGTCTCCATTCCAAGTTATGGTAGTGAGGAAGGTCCATTGACATCTCTCCTAGTATCGCCCTTATTTCCTTCCTATTCTCCAGGTAAAGCTTCAGTAATTCCTCATTGAGTTCTTCAGGAAATCCGAGCACCATAACCGAGTCCTGAAAGTCGATTTCGGACACCATGAGTTTGGCACATTCTGTCATCAAATACATAAGACCTTCTACGCCATGTTGGACAGTTTGTGCATCTACACCAAGTTTTTCTACAAACAAACAGATGGTGAAACACGCCGCTTATTTGCTTGATTGCTAGCAATCATAGATACTCACAACAAGAGAGTGGCAAATTACACGTGCACATGCACACACATGAACATGTACCAGTAGACATTTGAAATTTTTACAAGCAAGTTACCGTAATTCTTCTAATACAAGCACACTTTCAATAAACACACACCTAATAGATGCACATCTTTGGAACACATGCAATCTATAGACGCAGACTATCCAATTGTAGCACGTGTGTGTGTGTGTGTGTGTGTGTGTGTGCATGTGTGTGTGTGCGTGTGTGCATGTGTGTGTGTGCGTGTGTGCGTGTGTGTGTGTGTGTGTGTGTGTGTGTGTGTGTGTGTGTGTGTGTGCAATGCCTGAACTATGTCGGGATTGCATCTGGTTACGTTCTCTGCTTTGTGCTGTGTCATCTGTCCATATCAGTGAATTCAATGATTTCAACAGAATGAAAGAGGAAGAGCTATAGCCTCAAGCACAAACTTGAGGTGGTAGAATATGCCAACAACCATTCAAATTCAGCAGCCACGAAGGAGTTCAGCATCAATCACCACCAAGTGCAGCATTGACTTTGCCCGATCTTTTATTTGGCCTGCTTGTTATGTCCGTGTGCTTGCACGAGAGCCAGTGTTTGGGTTATGTCAAAATAATAGAAACCCTCCTTCCAATAATTGTGCATCGATCTCCAATTGTAGCACACTTACACTATCATTTCAAGCAATATAAAAGCGCAGTGCTTGTACAAATACGGTACATAACAGTGCTAACGTTTGCTGGAGTAGTACACTCCACTTCTTGAATATAACTCAAGAAGTACAGGTTATAGCTGGACTGAGTGGACCAATAGGTTATAATATATGGACTGCTTCAGAAGAGCTGAATAGCGTTCATTGCCTATTACCCAAAGTCAAAAAAGCCCACGACTGATAAGAAGCGGTTGAGGAGTGCACATATCCCAGTTCAGTAATTAATTAATAATTAATTAATCAATAATTTACTTATACAAAGTTTGAGTATTATGTATGCATGATTTGTAGAACTAACGAGATGCAGACTGATAGACTTTGGCAGTGACTCCCTTCTTTAGAAAGTCAACAGCAATACGACAGAACTCTCTCACCACTGAAATTATACACAAGTCACGTGACCACGATAGCCAACAACGTGTGTTGAGGTACACTTGCCTTCAACGTCTACAGTACTAAGAAAACTCAAATGCTCCTTGTGCTCTTCTCCTAGAACAATAAGCATCTTAGTTGTTTACTGAAAGACCGTCACGTGATTGTTAACAAGCCCCGGATATACACTGTTTGCTCAAGCTCATGCTAACAAGGTACCGTATGTGTATTCACTTTGCTATTAAAAACAGGACTTACGGTGTAGTCTACTGTTGTGGGTTTTATTTTGCTACTAGAATTGTTTCAAATAGGTATATAGAGCAATCAATCAAAATATGTTAATCAAAATAATAAAATACATGTACAGCTGCTCAAATTGTTTATGTTATACTTATAATACAAGTGAGAATATAAAATTTTAATTAACTAAATGCATGACGTTACTTATTTCTATTTTTCTGCTACATGTATGTTGCAAATTTTGCAGTCCTGTCCCACGTAACGTGCTGGGATGAGGCTAGGGACTATATCTGTATCAGAAACAACTTTGTCTCAAGCCAGCTGATCTTAATTAATTAGCTGATCTTAATTAATTGAGCAGATGTCTTGTTTCACTCTTGCATGCAGTCAAAGATGCAGGTAGGATCAACACATTTTTACGAGGCTGTCTCAACAATTCACTGACGAACAAAACATACATCATTTTACTGTAGAGTTTAATAGGTATTATAGATATTATTGTAGCACACTTTCCTAGACTACTTTAGTTATCATTGTAATTCTTCCAACTACTGTATTGATTTGTAGAATAATTGAGAGGATGCATCTTGGCTTGTCAGATTTTAGAAGTTTGCAGAAATTGCTCTTCAGTTGATAATTGAGTAAATTTACAGTACTGTTATGTATTGGGCATTAATTTGATAGATGTACTTGTCTTTTTTGAAAGATGATTCATTTTCGTGTTCAACTATATTGATGGATGCATTGTTGCAGGCTATGAGATATTATAGGCAACTTTTTTCTTGTGTTTTGATGCCATTTATTCAACAAAGAACTATGTCTGATTTTTCCTTATCTTTACATTTGCGGCAGCTTATTATTTCAAAGGGGCCTTTAACAGTCTACAATTTTATGCGAGAGTGTCTCACCAATCCTCTAGGAGGCTACTACATGCATCGTGAGGCACTTGGACAGCAAGGAGACTTTACAACATCACCAGAAATTAGTCAACTCTTTGGAGAACTGATTGGTGTGTGGTGTTTTCATGTATGGAAAGATAACAATGCAGTCAGACCATTACACATCGTTGAGCTAGGTCCTGGTCGTGGTACATTGATGGCTGATATTTTAAGAACAGTGAGTCAGTTTGGAGATATTGCAAGTAATGTCAGAGTAAGCTTAGTTGAGGTAAGTCCAAGGATGATGAGACTTCAAAAAGAACTACTTGCAGGAAATCGAGAGCAGCCAACAGTTCCTTTTTCTCTTTTAAATACGGTTGAGAGTTATTTTGGTCCATCCGTGTCTTGGTATCTCAGCCTAGACGACGTGCTGAGCAATTCAACTGAGTTTACCATTATTATAGCTAATGAGTTTTTTGATGCCTTGCCTGTTCACCAGTTTGTACAACGAGATGATTATTGGAGAGAAATTCTAGTTGATATCGATGACCCAAAGGAAAATGGATTAGGATCAAGCACAAAATTTAGATTTGTTGTATCTCCTGTTGTGACTCCTGCTCTTTCCTACTTAACAAGCGAAGACATTCCTACATATACTGATTGTTTTGAGATATGTCCTGATGCTCGTGTCATTGTGCAAAGCATTGCAAAACGACTAAGTAATGGCAAGGGAATTGCTCTCATCTCTGACTATGGCAGTGATTCCCCCTCTAGGTTGACACTCAGAGGGTTCAAGGAGCACAAACTGCATGATGTCTTGGACAATCCCGGTAGTGTTGATCATACAGTTGATGTTGATTTTGCTGCTCTACGCAAAGCAGTTGGAAATCTTGGTGTTTGTTGCGGGCCAATCACCCAGTCGCAGTTTCTTCATCAGATGGGAATAAAGGCAAGATTGAAAGCACTGATGAGTAATGCATCTCGTGAGCAGGGTAAAAAGTTGCTGTCTGGTTATGAAATGTTGACTGGAAATGATGCAATGGGAGAAAGATTCAAGTTCTTTGTTGTTTGCCCTCTACATGGAAAACGACCTTATCCGTTTATCTGAGACTTCGAGAAAATAACAGTTCTAATGACAAACATTTAGCTAACAACAAACTGATCATAGATACAATAATGTTTATGGTTTACATTTCTAATAATTTCAATGCAAACCCAATGTCTCTGTCTTTACGTATTTGCTCCAATAATTTGTTGTATGCTACATGGCTGCTGACGGAATTAGCGCCTGTCTGTATTAGGGTCCTGGGGCCGTAAATCAATCATTAAACTGTGTGTGGTGTGGTGTGTGTGTGTGTGTGTGTGTGTGTGTGTGTGTGTGTGTGTGTGTGTGTGTGTGTGTGTCACTGTGTGTGTGTGTGTGTGTGTGTGTGTGTGTGTGTGTGTGTGTGTGTGTGTGTGTCACTGTGTGTGTGTGTGTGTGTGTGTGTGTGTGTTTGTCTGTCTGTCTGTCGTCTGTCTGTCTGTCTGTCTCTGTCGTCTGTCTGTCTGTCTGCGTGCGTGCGCGCGCGCGTGTGTGTCTGTGTGTGTCTGTCGTCTGTCTGTCTGTCGTCTGTCTGTCTGTCTGCGCGCGTGTGTGTGTGTGTGTGTGTGTTCTCACATTACAGTCACACACATATGGCTTGTAACACCAGGTGTGAAATGTGTCTTGAGTTCAACTGTAACATTTGTAGTTCAGTGCCATGCATGCCATGGGAGCAGGTAGGCAAGCAGTGGAACAGCAGCACAATGCTGTAAGGGAGGCCAGTCAGTTATCCTTCAGAAGAATGGTAAAAGGTGTAGGTCACACATTCTGGCGTTCATTCTCACATCAACAGACCTATTGGTGCGTTTGCATGAATAAGCGCCTCTGTTCCAATAACCACCACCAGGCAAACACAAAACAGCTTACAAATTTTATTTCATGCTAAAAGTTAAAACATTTGTTATGCACACTGTACCCTGGTCCCATATTCTGTACAAAGACAAAGGAATGTACCATTGTTCAAGACATACTACAGTTTGAGAGAATAACATTAAATCACAACTCTCTCCATGATCTGTTGTGTATACTGTGTTTATAGATCCAGAATCATTGGGGTGCTCATCTAGGTGAGGAGAAGGGGCACAAAATTGTGATAATGCGGTTCTAGTGCTTGAGTAAAAGATGATGATTGAGACAAGACCATTGTGCATAGATTCTAAGAACAATCTACAACTTGATATATACAGTTGCTAACTGTTGTTTCTGAGGTCCAGATCAACATGTACACAATAAATAAGTCATACATATATATAAATCAGAAGAGAGCGCAACTTGTGTGAAGTTTGGTGTCACTCAGTGATCATCAGGAGGGAATCAATGACACCTTCTGTTCTCTGCAACCCCCCTCCCTGCACATCAACGTGACAACCTACCCACAGGTCATGTACAAATACAATTCTGGCAAATTTGGATGCAATGCACTCATTTCAAAACACGAACTTTTTCACTTTCTCCTGACGTGAATACAGCAGCTTTCTCACCTCTCTGCAGTCACTTGAGCAATCCCTTCACGGCACAACCTTCCATGTTTGCCATGGAAAACCCACTGAGACCGGTGTTGTGACAAGCAGCACATGCACCCTTTCATTTGCACCCATATCAACTCGATAGAAATTAATTCTCAGTGACATCTATTTTGTAAATGAGGACAGGGTTGGAGAGGTTGACCGCTGTCATCAGCTCTGCTTGCTACATCTGTGGGCTGAATGGTATACGTATATATATATATATGATCAGGTGAGCCAACCACAAATGTCTGACTTTTTGGGGACTTAGTTGGGATTTTCTCCACAACTCCACTGTGGTAGGAAGCGTTGTCCAGCATAATTACGGACTGTGGTGGGCAGTTGGGAATGAGCTGTTTTTCAAACTAATTTATACCTGCTGGGTGATTCTGGGTACCCACTGCCACATTGGGTAATGACATCTTTCCGAGACAACGGCCACCTTACAGCTAGTCAGAGAAGCTATAAAAAATTTTCCAATCATCTTAGATTCTACTCGAATGGTGATAGAGAGAGCATTCTCTCTCTTAATTAATTAATTAAAGAAAGGTTTCGCTGTCTCAAGTATGTGGACATAACATGCACAGAAGACATAGGCTCTTTATTACGGCTTGTTGTGCTTTGCACAATTTGTGCTTCCTGACTGATGATTAATGATATGTTTGATGATGATGATTATGAACACAACCAGGACACTCAAGCAGATGATGGTTCTTCAACAGAATACCGTGATCACAATTCTGCCAGTTCAACTAGAGTAGCCAGCATCAGAGAAGCGAAGGAGACTCTCTTACAGATACAACACACCTTTACTGGGCAATACAATGATGTCACCATAGCATTAAGTATCCATAATGTATATATCTAAGCGAGCTACTTCTGGAATGATTGTTATAGAATGTCAATCAGCCAATCAAACTGACGAAACTTTTGCTAGTGCATTTGTTTCATCATAGTTATCTTCCTTGTCTGCCTGTTGCTTGGCACTGTATTATTTCAACCAGGCAACCACTTCATTCCCAGGTACCTTGCGCTTCCTTGATCTCTTTGCTCTGCTTTGCAATTGGCTGACTTGTTATTTCTTCATTTTCAGTTGTTTGGGAGCCACTGAATTCTACTGCATCCTCAGTGTATAGTTGCTCGCTGTTGGGCTTGGTGATGACTGGCTGGTGTTAGTCTATGTTCTTGCCTACTACCTGACACCAGAAGTGGTGTCACAGTGGGCTGATCTCCAACAATCTCCGGGAGTTGGAGATTAGGCTGACATGTTGATTTGGAATAATTCTACATACAAATTCTATATGATAGAACTGACGATCCTTTGAAACAAACTATTTTGATGCAAACAAGTCTGAACGGTATGCAGATATCATAACCAAATCAACATTCAAATTGGTTCTAGACGCTTTTATTGATTTACCCAGTCTTCATCCCTTTCTCAAAGTCATCTCTCTTCCTCGACCTCATCAACATCATCAATTATAAAGGTGACCATTGAAAAATCTTTTAAAATATGGCTATAGCCAGAAACAGTCTCTAGTTCTGCTTGTAGATAGTCTAGTTCTATTAGTCATACGTTACTTGTTATAGAGCTTTGACTACCACTTTTTGGTGCCGCATTATTGTTAAGTGCGATGGTCAGGTAGTAGTTAATAAAAATATCAAATGAGTTCAAACTTGTATTGTGAGATGCATCCCTCCAATACAATAATGTAATACTCATATTGACCAACCCTTTCTCTACATTCCAGGTTAAAATCTTTGATGGCAAAGATACGCCACGCACTCATCTAATTCATCTCCACTCTTCAACGTGGAGAGATAAACGCAAGACTTGGAGAGAATCTTCTTCAAGATGTGGGACATGCAGACACACGAACGGATTGGAACCCAACCATCTCTTCGACTGACACAACCATGTCAACTGACCTAGTGGCTGCCGGCCAGATGTAGATACACACAGACACAGATACAACAGAATTACATAATTGCTGAGTTACAATTTAAGGATTTTTAATAGACAACGTAAGTCAAATCAGATTTGTGTTTATCTACGAATGCCTCGTTCATGTGATTGCGTGTTCGCATCGTCTGTTAGCTGCTTTCTTGAGTTTCTGTATCCACACAGGTTTCCATGTGCTCACAAGGCTGTCTGTGTTGATTATGGGTTGATTGTTTGTGTTGTAATGGCCCATTATGAGGTAATGTCGGGTAGGGATGAGACGTCGACATTGGCATGAGATTCTGTCTGCTGTTTCAAGTAGTTGAAGTTCCTGTTTTGGTTGTGTTGTGGGATGGCCCGAGAAGACGCCGTTGATGTAGCCGGTTATTGTTGAGGAACCGTCTTTCTGTTGCTTTGATCTGTTGATTGTGATATGAATGGCTGGTGAAACATATTGCAATAGAGTGTATGCCTGTTGCATGCACAGTCACACACTGGACACACACACACACATACACACACACACACACACACACACACACACACACACACCTGTATGGATCTATAATTTGATAAACTGTTCCTAATGGCAATGTAGGAAAGGCTTGATGAACTGCCAACATATACATCTCTCCTAACACAAAGACAGGCATGACAGCAACCATAAAATCCATGACAAAACAGAAACAACCATCTTCGTCTTCTCCAAACGAGAGAATCCCTCGCACAACCGACTCTCTCCCCAACACTCCTTCACCATGACATATCGACTCATCACCCACACACAACTCCTCATTCTCCCACTTTCCACTCATACGATTCTCGCTCAATGCAAACAGACGTCTAAGCATCATGCCGTGAAGAATATTATTGCCACAGCGACAATCAACAACACTATAGCTACCCTGACTCATAGTCTCCGAAGATATACTTCTCGTGAAGCAACGGAAACTGGCATCCTCGATAAACGTAGCCACCCGTCACAGACTTGCCAACTGAATGATTATAAGCAAATATGGGCAACTCCTCCTTTTCTATCACAATTTCCAGACTAATTAATAGAAATTGTTGTAGTTAATTGACTGACCCATGTTGTGGCATTGATCTGCTTGGTAACACTCAAAGCCTTCTTTGCCTCTCCAGCCATAGTTGCGTCCTTTTTCTATGATGTCAATCTCTTCAAACTTGTTTTGACCGACGTCACCACAAAAAAGTCGGCCTCGACCTGAACCTTTATGGACAAGATAATTGAATCATGTTAGTACTGCAGTTGGGATCGATATTGCATGCTTCGTAGTTTCCAACTGTTTTGACAGTCTTGCCATATGAGTACAGCTGCTGTGTGGAAGTACTAATCAATACTACGTCTGTGTGTCTGTGTCTGTCTGTCTATCTGTGTGTGTGTGTGTGTGTGTGTGTGTGTGTGTGTGTGTGTGTGTGTGTGTGTGTGTGTGTGTGTGTGTGTGTGTGTGTGATGCTGTAGCTCAAGTGCGGTGCTGTAGCTTAAGTGCGGTGCTGTAGCTCAATTAGTTAGAGAGTGCATTTCGAAAATGGAAACAACCGGGACCTTGCAGGATTGCAAGTTCAAGTCACAGTGATGACGAGCTATGGCATAATTTCCTTGGACAAGAACCTCACACACAATTGCCTCTCTCAACTCAGGAGTATAAATGAGTACCTGGTCTTAGACTGGGGTGGCAAAGGCCTCCGACTGCGACAAAGTCCATCAGCCACTGGGGTCCGGGTGAGACTTCGGATGCCCACACCACAGTTGGCATCGCAGTCGGTGCTCCTGCGAGTACCTGGCCAGGCTCTAGGAGATTGCTTAGCATGGCCCATAGCTCCTGCTTAGACTAGTGCACAGAAACTCAGCCATCTGGCTGGGGACGTAACCATTTATGGCAGCTCCTTATCCATTTACCATTTGTGTGTGTTTGTGGGTGTGTCCGTCCATCCGTCTGTCTGTCTGTTTATGGGTCTGCTGTCTGTCTAAGCGTCTGTCTATAAGTGTCTGTTTATGTGTCTGTCTGTCTGTGTTTCTGTCTGTGTCTGTCTGTCTGTCTATGTGTCTGTCTGTCTGTCTGTCTGTCTGTCTGTCTCTGTCTGTCTGTCAAATAACATTTATTTCAAACAAAGTCCATCAGCCACTGGGGTCCGGGTGGGACTTCGGATGCCCACACCACAGTTGGCATCGCAGTCGGTGCTCCTGCGAGTACCTGGCCAGGCTCTAGGAGATTGCTTAGCATGGCCCATAGCCTGCTTAGACTAGTGCACAGGAACTCAGCCATCTGGCTGGGGACGTAACCATTTATGGCAGCTCCTTATCCATTTACCATTTGTGTGTGTTTGTGTGTGTGTGTGTCCGTCCATCCGTCTGTCTGTCTGTTTATGGGTCTGCTGTCTGTCTAAGCGTCTGTCTATAAGTGATGTGTCTGTCTGTGTCTCTGTCTGTCTGTGTTTCTGCCTGTGTCTGTCTGTCTGTCTATGTGTCTGTCTGTCTGTCTGTCTGTCTGTCTGTCTGTCTGTCTGTCTGTCTGTCAAATAACATTTATTTCAAACATACATCTATAATACAATGCTAGCAAGGTAACTATATAAAGTTCTGTAACTATGAGAGTTTACTAGGACTAGATTTTAAAAACAAACAAACATGTAACACTTAAAAGAGAACAATGCAGACTACCCGGAGCCAACTTAGTGGCTGAAAAACTGGATAGAGCAATCTACAGTACAGTCAATGTGATTTGTCAGAGCTGAGATTTTTCTCATGATGACTTTTGCATTGCACTTCTGAAGTTGAGTTGAGAATCTCTTTCTCCAGATGTCCAAAAACTCAGCAGCGTTAGGTTGACCAAGTTCATCACGTGACTTTTTGGCTAGCCTTTCCAGAAAGTTTTTTCCCATCTCACCCCATCGTCCAAAATGTTCTATAGCTAAGGGAATGAAACTGACTGTTGATCCACCTGGTAGATTTTCCTTTGCATATTTTGCCTTCTTCCTCTCTTCTCTTCTTTCTGCAGCAGCACAATCTGACTCAGATGACCTTGGAAAAATATCAGAGCTCCAAGCGTGTGCCAGAGCTATATCCAGGTCAACGTTGCAACCCTTGTCGAGGTCAAATGCCACAATGTCTGGTCTATCATTTGAATTTGAATAGCGATGTCGTGGTTCTCTTCGGTGGTGCACATTTAGCTCTCGAAGACAATCAGACCAAGTTGATGCTATGGCTTCATGTGACCAAACTGGCTCACCACCAGATTTACATGTTAACAGATGGTACCCACTGCCATCTAGGGTGGCTCCACAGTTACATGTGGTCATCCAATCGGAAAGGTGAATGGGCAAGCCCAATCTCAAGAAGGTCGCCAAACGAAATTCGTGGTTATCAAGTGCGAACACTTCCGAAGTTGGGATTGCGTTTAACCAGGCTCCAGCTCCTTTCCCTTTTGAGGAGCAAAGCCGTGCAACGTCACGAGCTGTGGGCTTCACTGATCAAATGCTCTGCCTCATGTTTAGCAATAGATGTGTGTAGCCAATGTTGAATCTTGCCAGTAGATGAAAGGAGGGAAGAAACAGTCTCTCCTACAGGAGTGGACTGCGTGAATGCTTTATCTAAGGCTTTCCTTGATGAGATGACAAGGCTGTCTAAGGCAGGAATAAGAGAAGGAAGCAAAGTGGTAACTCGGCTGTTGCATGACACCAAGAAGCAACAATAGCAGGTTGGCACATGGTGGCCAAAGAAGTCATGCCAAAACCACCTAACCTAATAGGCAATACCACTTGGTGCCACTTTCGATCCTCAATCAGGTCAAGTCCAAGAATGTGGCAGAATGTGATTCATGTCTGAGAATCGTGTGTTTTAGCAGCTTCTGTGAGTGACTCAGGACAAATTGAGCGTGCCAGGTGATTCAGGTAGGGAACGTGAGAGCCTCTTAGGAGCAGCATATCACTTTGCACGTCTCCCAATTTAACAAATTCGTCACACAAAGAAAAGTTAGATTCTGTTATGTTTAAGCAAGAGAAGACGACATACGACTTTGTGCTGATGGGTGTGCCCAAAATGATAATTCCATCATGAGACACTGATATGTTGTCAAAGCCTTCTAAGGAAGTAGAACTTGAAGGACAATAGATCTCACACTTGTGGTCGGCCATGGACAAACCAATAGCAGAAAACTTTTGTTTCAGCACTTCAAAGGCAGGTTGAATGTCAGAAGGATGGCCCATGATGAAGACATGCATATGCATCATCCAGGTAGACGAGGAAGCAGACCTTTGAATGCTCTTCTTGCAAATTGATGAGATCGGAATGAATCACTGAAACAAAGAGAATCGGACCCAAGGGGTCACCTTGATGAACCCCCTCAGTAGATGCGATTATGACTGGAGTAGAATCTAGCATGAAGACCAGTGGACTAACTTTCTCATACATCTGAACGACATGATTATAGATGTCTGGAAATGATTTGACTACCTGCTTCATTATTTGCTGTCTGCTAATAAAATTAAAAGCATTTTTGACGGCAGTTTTCAGCATCACCCCATCCAGATTATGTTCGAGGAGAAGCTCAATATGATGGGTAATTAGCTCAGTGCCACACTCTGTAGCCACACCATGTTGGATAGGGCTGAAAAATCTTGAAAACACTTCCTTCTTCTGTTGGCATATAGCTCGAGCTGTTAAACGCCGTAGGACTTCACCAACTGCGATAGGTCGGATGTCACCATTGGATTTGGGCAAAGCAATTAACCGAGATAAAGAAAAGAGAGTAGCTGCAGCAGGAGGCAATCTGTCTGTCTGTCTGTCTGTCTGTCTGCCTGTCTGTCTGTCTGTCTGTCTGTCTGGTCTGTCCGTCTGTCTGTCTATTTCTCTGTCTACCAATTCACCATTTGTTGAATCTCCTCGATCAAACGAGCATCTCCACGGATTCCTAACTCCATAACTATAGATCTCCGGCCTCACATTCAAAATCCCAACAAAAGGATTACACGAAGGCACCGAATATCCGTGTGTGCTGTTATACTCATCAACATCAATACGCAAGACTGATCCAAGCAACGTGCTCCTACACATACAACACATGACACAATCGCTGCCACTCATTTGTCTCACTGTGTTACCAACCTGTTTTGTCCATTTCCAATGCTTCCAAACGGGTCGCCTGCTGCTCCTCCATCTCCTAGAAAAATGTACAGAAATCCATCGTCTCCAAACAGCAGCTGTCCTCCATTGTGATTGAATCTCGGCTGCTCTATCTGCATCACCACTCGTTCACTCATTTTATCGGCGACGTTCGTATCGTTTTTCGACACACAGAACTCTGACACACGACTGATATGACGTCCAAAGAAACCTCGCTCTGAGGCAAAATAGATAGAGTAATATACAAAAAACCGTCCATTTGTCTTGTATTGTGGATGAAATGCCATTCCCAATAGGCCACGTTCGTCTGCACGATAGAAAAGACTAACAACATTTCTTGTGATGTCCAAGAATGGTTGCATTAGCAGCTGTTGATCCTTGATAATACGAATGACTCCAATTTGCTCAACTATGAACAGTCGGTTCGTTCCATCTCCTGGATACACGGCAGCTAATGGATTTCTCAAGTCACTGACAACAGGTTTTAGACACACACACGATTCATTGACATCAGCAGAAATCGACTGTCGAGATGCATCATATGTGAAAGGATAGCAATATGATTCATCGCTGGCTCTCTGAATGTTATCACAAAAATCTGTGATGTTTTGAGGGAAATCATGTTGCAACAGTTGATGAAGATATAGAGAACAATTGGTGAATAATTGTTGACAGAAGAGAGGGCACATGGCCGGGAATCGATGAAGAATCGAAGATCTTGAAACATTCAATTCCATACGATCGTACAAATGTTGAGACCACTGAGAACACTGAGAGCACACAAGCTCTTTCACGTGAGAGCTGCACGTTTTTGCTGCATCATCAGAAAGTGTGATGCCCACCAACCATTGTGTGACGTCATCAGCCACCTGCTGATCATCTGCTGCAGAGCAGCAACCAAGTGAAGAGTGAGAATGACAGTAAGAGAGAGCCTGTTGAGGAACAAACGGCGGAAAGAAGTTGAGACACTGAGGATGAGCGGAAACAACAGGAAGCAGCAACAATGCAAACAACAGACCCATTAGATTATCACTTCTAGTGTCCTTGGAAACCCTACAGGTAGTGTACCTCGCGCTTGTTGCTACACCCACTGATAAAACAGTTGCTGTTAATCAGAGCTGCCAACTCTTCCGCATTGAGAGGGAGACTCCCGCATTTGGGACCCTTCTCCCGCCTACCCGCATTTGGCATCAAATCTCCCGCATTCTGACCATTGGTGGGCGTGCCTGTTCTGTGTAAATTAATTAATAATTAACGAAGTTACTGATCATGTGATCTGGATATCAATGTCTATGCAGCCCCTCTCTCCATACTTGGTCACAATCAGAGTCTCCGGGTCACAATATTGACATAGACTGTCCAAAAGTGGAAAGGGGGAGGGGCTAGCTATCCTAGACTACCAAGGAGTTGTCTAGAGTTATCTAAGAAAGCGACAAAACAATAGAATCTAGAACATCCCAACTAGCAGCGAGAATGTGAACATACCTTGTTCTTATATTTAGCCTAGGCTTCAGTTAATATATTTACTAACCGGCATTAGTACGTACAAGTTCTGTGTATATTTTGTTGCACTTTGCTTATTGTTAGTGTACTATTTATATATTATTTAACACTTATTATAAAATAAAACTTATTGATATTAATGCTATTGTAGGCGTGTCAAAAAATTGTTAGACTCCCGCATTCTCCCGCATTTTTTCTTGCAAACTCACGCATTTTGATTCACCTAGGTTGGCAGGAATGGTTAATTTGTTGAATTTTGTCTAATGAGAATGTGTTTTAGACACACAGTTGTTGGTCAGTAGCAGTGAGGGCTAAG
The DNA here is from genome assembly GCF_963422355.1 of Corticium candelabrum. NCBI lineage: Eukaryota > Metazoa > Porifera > Homoscleromorpha > Homosclerophorida > Plakinidae > Corticium > Corticium candelabrum. The sequence goes on from NC_085105.1 coordinate 3,892,627, forward strand.
TAATCAATTTGAATCAGCATAGGCTTCGGTAGCTTCTAGAGATATTATATTACCTTTAGAACGATGAAACAAATCCTGGCATTGAATTTTAAGCATGTGATTGTCGGCTGCATCTTTCACTCATTTCAAGTAACCACATGCGCAAAAGTTACAAAGGTGCAACTTCTCGCTTTTCTGCACGGATGCGTGTACACGTGATCCATCACATGGCATAGTAACGCGTGGTGAAACACACGAAGGCGGCATTCATGTTCCAACAACTGCGCGTGCGCATAGCAACTGCGCGAAAACTGGGATTCCGAGGTACTGAGAACTGAAACGAAACAGCAAGAACACCACTGCCAGTGAAGTAGAGATGACTGAAGATGAACAAACCGTAAAATCGCAACTGACGGAGGTAAATTATCAATTGGCGGTACTTGATCTATTCCTATATATTCATGCATATCAATAAAGGAAAAAAGAGCTAACTAACTTAGTAGGGTATGGTTTCGTTTACTCCTTGTGATTTACTTATATTCACTGTAGAGTGGGTCACATTTTACGGCATCCTACTCGCGCCGCAACGAAAGAGCTAATTCTAGTGAGATGAGACAGCCTCTGCTGTCCTCTTCATCTGGAAATTTCGACGACAAGAAATCATTCGAAATGCGAGACGCTGCTAGTAGCGGAGATGAATATGTGACTATCGAGGTGAGATTGCAGCTATCTTTTTGTGCTCGTCTCGATTTTCATTTTCGTTTGGAATTGAAATTTGATGTGGTAAACTACGTATGCGCAACGTATGCAGCATGTAACATTAACTTTTGTTTTACTGCCAATCTAGAGCTTTGACCTGACTGACAGGGCCTGAGGCTCATGGTGCCACAACAGACTTTAGTTCGCGCTTTTAGTTCAAGCAAAATCTCAAAGTAAACAAATACTAGTACAGTACTGTACAGTAAATGTCCAAAAAGAGCCAGGGCACTTATTTTTGGGAAGACTGTAACTTGCATCATCCTTGAATGACCACTCAGTGGCCATCATTCAGGCAGAGGTGGTTATGTATAATACATTTGTCTAGACCATATATATATATATATATATATATATATATATATATATATATATATATATATATATATACTTGTCAAATTATGTGCAACAAAAATGCAGCACTGTAGGCTGACAGTGCATGTAAGGTTGAACTTGTTGTAGTTTTACTACACATGGCTATTCAAATAGGATGTTCGTCTTAGGGAGCTGCTTGTTCAGAGAAGTGCTTAATGGACATTTTGATTAATGATTTCAACAAGCACATTTTCACCATTTAACTTCTTCAGGAATGTTAATTGGATGGGCTCTCTTTCAGATATTTATGGTACTGTTACAATACAAACTGTGAGTCTCTTGGAGCCAGTCTCTTTGGTCATATTTCTAGCAGGAAGTAGATAAGTCCCAACTACAAACATCTGCTACTTCTAATTACATATAAACATGAATCATCTTGGCATTGAATTGTCATAGTCTTATTTATATGGCATAGGCGGATAGAGGGGAGGGTTCTGGGGGTCAAGACCCCCTCCTCTTCAACGACAAGCCCACTGCAGTCGAAATATAAATCGAGGGCTTCTATTCCCTAATGAGACAAATTCTAACGACTGTATAAACCAAAGTGAACATACCTCAACGTTTTGATGGATGGTTAATTTGTTCTATTCTAAACTTATATGCCTATCTACTGGCTAGGAATTTAACCCTAATACAGATTGAAGTGAGTTTTCTGGTTCCGAAGGTCATATACAGATTTAGCTGCTATAGGACGTGGCTATATATGATGATACAACTGGACCCTCTCTTTCGAAGAATTCTGTATTCGCGCCTGTATGGTAATGCGGGATCAAAAGTCAGGCTTACTGAAGCATTGGAAATAGCTAAAGCAACTTTTTCTATTGCTCAGTCTTCACAATCATCAGTTGGCAAGAAGAGCATATACTTGTTCTACATGCAAATCAAAGTTGAAGCTGCTACGAGGGGTTCACAGTCAACACAACAAGCTATTGCGCCGCAGGTGTGTTTCTCACAGTTGGATGAAGATAGGAGAAGTGCTCAATCTCTGAGACCAGACGAGCATCAAGGTGTAGCTACAGAATGCACCCATAAAAATCTACTGAGACTAGTTTGGTAGCTGAAGTACTTTAGAACGTTTGATTAAGGTACAGACTTATTAGAACGCAATACAGTCATTAAATTCATGAAGTGTATTTTACAGTAAGTATTGATTGTCATATGTCTATATGTTTGTTTGCCTTTTGTCTACTTATTGATATTAAAGATATTTTAAAGTGTGTAGACAATAAACATAAACATGAATCATCTTGGCATTGAATTGCCATAGTCTTATTTATTTGGTAATGCTTGAAAGCTCTGGTGAACAGTATGCAACTTAGAACTGATATCTTGGACGAAAGTGCCTTTAAAATATTTAAATAGTGAATGTGTGTTAGAAAGCAATGGTTTCTACGACAATTAGATAGAACAGACCACCTGCTATAACTAGTAAGTTAGTCTTGTGGCAGCTGTTCTTCTGCTGCTACTGCTGCTTCAGTCTGGGTGGGTGACCTGGTGGTGCATAGTGATTATAAAGAGTTGCACACAGTGTTATCAGAATATCCTATCTTGCCCTCCAAGAAATTTGGATGGTAACGTCTCCAGGGTGTTTGTCATGATATATCTGTTACAGTTTGACATACTTGTAGTCAGACAGACGAAGATGAAAAATAGTTTTGCATAGTACATTGTGTCTTCTTGTACATAACGGGTCATGAGAACAACTGAGAAGATGTTTACTGAAAGGATCAAGAATTTGACCACAACAACATGCTAGAGAGTTAGGGAAAGATGGAACAGTGGAATCCTCAATTAAGTTCTTACTGCGATGATGGAATCATGAGGACACACGGTCAGTCTAAGTTTAGGGTTCATTGTTGCTTGCAAGCACATTCCTGCATATTCTGAAGAAATTGTACTAAGAAATGTTGACCTGGAGTCTAGATTTGGCATTTTCTAGAAGCCTATAAATCAGCTCTTGTGTAAGTAAGAATTGTCATTCAAGTTGGGTCATTAGCAATTAGATACAATTAATGGAGGGGCCCAGTCTTGTCTAGGGAATATTAGACAGTCGTGGTACAACTTCATGCAATGTTCCCAGATGTCAGAATGCAGACACGAGTCACTCAGAATCAGACAAACATTGCCATACACTTCCACCAGAATCAGACAGTGTGTTCGTTTTTCATCGGATGTCAAGAAGTCAACCGTTATGGAAACTTTGTGGCGCTGAAGCAGCAATAAGAGGATTTTTGTTATTGGAGATGGTTTCAATACCTTGAAGGGACCACTTTAAAAGCATTTTCTCGTAAACCTGAAACGTCAATTTATATTGAGATGGAAACATGACCTTCATGCATCGTTTCGTGGCGATTGGTGTAGCAGTTTTGGCATGATTGATGTTACACACAGACAGATGAGCCTCGTATAGGTATGTAGATAGATACTGTAGTTGGATTATTGCGGTACATACTTTAGTGAAACCTAAAGCAATGGCAAACCTGGTATGGGCTTTGTGACTCAGTTTTTGTGTTTGGACTTGGAACTTACAATCGAGATTGTTTCTGATACTGTAAGCATTATTTGTGACCTTGTACCTGTCTGCTTACATATTCAGCTTCTCAGTTTGACTTACCAGTATGTATTGCTTTATGTAGATTCCTCCAGTCCCATCGTATGGTGTTCCTGATAATGCCACTACAACAGCTTTGTACATATGCAAAGAGAAAGTTCTAAAGCCCTACATGCAGTTTCTTAAAGTGGTAAGTTTGATCACATCAACATTACAGTGTCAGGAGTTTATTGCCAGCTTGTGTGTGTAGTCTGGTTGGCGACCTTTGATTACCATCATTTATCCTTCTGTTTGGAAGAGAGTTGTAAATTTCATGTATCCTGTTTTGGTTTTGTTCATCATCGTGCTTGGTTATATTGTCCAGTTTGCGGCTTGCTATAGCAGAAGCAATGTACGTGAAAGGTTAACGTTTTGTCATAGTTACATATTTGTAATTGGTTGTAATGATTGTGTTATGTGATTTGGATAAAAGAAAACATTCGTTCCATTCAGTTGTGTAATCTGTGTGTGCTAATGTTTTAAGGCAGGTGTTTTGTGGTTAGGAGTACATGTTTAATGACTGAAACAGTACTTCAGTGAGTGTAGATTATGTATGTTGCAGTGAATTAGGACATGCAGGAGTGTAGTCACAGGTTTTCTGGATAATATAGCTATTGCTCAAGATTATTAGTATTGTACCAATTTTAAATATTATGTTTACGAGGTAGTAGCTTCTCTAGAGTAACTGGAATGCTGTTTGTGCACGTGAGTGCACACGTGCACACACCACACACACACACACACACACACACACACACACACACACACACACACACACACACACACACACACACACACACACACATGCACACCCTTGTGCAGGTAATGTTTATAGCTCAATTGTGTGGGACTCACAGTTAAGAGTAGAAAACATCCAGAACCTTTGGCTTGCAAGTTGAAGTTGCGTTGAGGACAAATGTAATTCCCAAGAAACTCACACATACTTGTATGAGAGAGAAATTGCCTCTTTGGAACCAGCAGTGTATATGAGTATCTGGTCTTTGTCTGGGTTGGACAAAACTGATAACCTCTGCGGTGTCATCTCAATGCTTGAGTTTATCTTGAACTTTGGTTTCAGGCCAGGAGTTACGCCTTGATCAGTGCTTCTGCAAGTACTTGGCCAAGCCCCAGGTGGGCTTTCAGCTCTGACCTCAGGATTTGCCTAGAGCACAGAAGACCTGTCTTAATGAAATGGGCTATCTTTTGTGACAAAAGGGCTCCATGACAATGTGTGTGTGTGTGTGTGTGTGTGTGTGTGTGTGTGTGTGTGTGTGTGTGTGTGTGTGTGTGTGTTGTGTGTCAGAGAAGTGAGTAAACAATTAAGATTACAGAAAGAATTAATTGATTATCAGGAAATACAGTAAGCAAATTTGGATGCAGTTGATGTCAATGAGATTGCGAATGTTATGTTGGCCTGAAAGCATGTATTAACAACTGCACATTACAGACAAGGCTACTGAGCATTGTAAACAGAGGATACCAGCTTATATTTGAGTTGTGAGGGAAAAAGAAATACGTGCATTCTAATTGAATATCTGCTTTTTGAATTTGCCTCTTGCTGGTTTGGTAATCAGAATTGTTGAAATTGGTTACAGCCAAAGTTAGTAGTAGTGTTATAATTACTTAGAGACTTTTCTGCTTTATTGCAGCTAGTGACATCTATTAATTAGAATGGTACACTTTCTACATATTTTATTTTGAGTGTTTTCGTTTGGGCTAATCAACAGAAGAAGTGGCATTTTATTTGTTCTCTGAATAACACTATTGCTGCACATCAGGCTTTAATGATTGTAATCCACATCTGTTTTATATTATGACTCAATGCTAACAACATAAATATGCATGTACAGCAAGAGTCTAACTGTAATATATGCGGCGGTACTGTGGTAGATGACTTGGGTTTTCGTTGCTTGTAGTTTGTGGTTCAAGTGACATTGTGACATTATTGTAGTAGTACTAGTTGTGTGTTGGTGTTTTGTTGCTGACTTGTCTTTATCACAGCCTGGATACGAATATCGGAGAGGTGTAAACGGAAAGTACATTGTGTCGTGTTACGACCATAGCATCAGTTCCTATGCTATACCTGATGCACTACACATTGCAGTGTATTCCTACTGTTTCTATCTTTTTCGTTGGGTTAAGACAGAGCAGCTGCAGATATTGATGGAAAAGGTACGTGTTTTGTAAATGAATTAGCACGTGTTTGGTTTGATGTGGAATGTAATTTATTGTCAGACTTTTCTTCAAACCAAGTCTGCTAAACAGAGGGGCTACCTTTCTCAAGGAAAATTAACAGCTTCTCTCAGGTTTGTCAATTAATGGGTTTGCTTCTTCCTTCTTCTCCACTAATTAAGTGTTGGTAGAATATAACTTGGTGTGTTGTATGCGACTATCTGTCAACTGATTTGTGGAGGTTACTTGTGCATGTGTATCCATGTGCATACCTACATTAATAGTAGTGTGTGTATCCATGTGCATGCGTTGACTTGACTCAAAGTTGATTGTTTGTTGTATTATAGATGGTTCTTATGGATTGGTATTATTTGGATTTCATTCTCCTTAGTAACCCAGACACTAGGTGTAGCCAGCAGAGCTATTGAAAGCAATCGAACAACATTTGGAAGCATTGACTTTACATGGATGAAGCTTGGCCATAAGTACATTGTTTTCTTGCTATATTTTGATGTCGCTATGATAGTGACTTGTATGTATGCTATATAGTACTGGTGCTCAATATGCTCTAGCCATCGTAATGCTGCTTGCATTCATGGTTCTGGATGTGGTCTATGTTGGTGCTGTTGTGAACTACATTACTCAGTGTAATCTCCTCATATTTTTGATACGTGGCATAGCTGAAAGAGTAAGAGAGAAGACTCTCAGTTTGCAACATGCCATCAAGGTATATCTACGCCCACACACTGTAATTAAGCAAGACCAAGTAATGTTGATGTAGCATTGCCTAGTTAGGTCTAAGAAATATATGAAGAGTTTATTATGTCCATGTGAAAATGTTTTGTTATGGTGACTTGTGACATATAGCTACATATAGATTATTTCATATCTTTTAAATAGTAAGGAAGTTGACAGCTCATGTTTATAACTAATTTTCTGAGGCTAGTGCACGTGTATATGTCAAATACTCAAGCACCAAGTTTCATAGCATATTGAAATTGACAAGTAGTTGTTTGAAATGTTAACATTGGTTTGGTATTGATCGTGTGCTAAATGAGATATTGGAAATCAAAGAAATTGTGAAATCTGCACTGTGAAGTACTAAGTGCTGGGTGATGTTTGTTTAACTCAACGTTTTCTTTACCTGGTGGAATTTATGAGTCATACGATCAAGTCATTTGCCTACGGGTATGGTGTGTATTTGCAGCCATTGGTTACAAAAGCACTGTGCAATATGCTTGGTAACAGTTGATTAGAAAATTAGGAAATTGCTCATGCAATTTGGTTCTCTTGATTTTATCAAGGCACTTAATTCATAACAACACTTTGAGATCAATGCTATTCCGGACTTTAGTTTGTCCTCATCACTTGATGCAACATTGGGATCTTGCAGTAAAATCAACAGTCTTCAAGTATGTTTGCTGTGGCAGTTTAAGTGTTGTGGCAGAGACCACTTTAAGTCTATGTCTCATACACTATTTTTTAATCTGGCAGTCGTAACGCTCATCTGCCAATAGTTTTGATTTAGAATTGGGATGTACTGAGATGAAGTCAAAGATAGCAAAAATGTGTTGTGAATGTAAATTAATTGTTTGTGAAATATGGAGATATAAAAACAACAAGAAGGAATACAATTTGTCAAGGAGCACATAGTCTTGCATTATTTGTAGTTATCGATTGGTCAATTTTGAGTGCTAGCACTGTCACACAGTGATTTTTTGACTTACCAAATTGGGCTATAGACTATTTGAGTACTGGGAGAAGTGGAAGTAGGCATACCTGCAGATTAATAGGCATTGTAGCTATGCATTGACAGGCCGATGTAGAGTGTGAAGGATTAGTAATAAAGTCCACGACTTGTTACCAATTTTAGATTTTCAGGACGGCAACTCATGAACTTTGTTTTTGTTGGAAAAGACACAGCAACTTGATTCAGTATTGTTTGTTTTTATGTATAGGAGTATACCAGTGTAGGTGAACTGATCAAGCAGTTGAATATAGAGTTGGGTATTGCCGTATCTATACTTGAATTCTTGGTAGGATGGCTGACACTTTCCGGTTAGACACTTTTGATCGTTTAGCATTGCAGTGATAATTGCTCAAGCCTTTATCTGTGCAGCGTGGTTGTCATTTAGCAAGAATGTGGTTAACTCTAGTGGGTTGCTTGCAGCATCCATGGTTATGAATGTTCTTCAGTGGACACCTATGGCTCTTCTTCCATTTATTTATGTATGTAGCCCGTCCAATTTATGTTTAGTTAATTTTGATTTTATATTTGTGTCAATCTGTTGTGCCTGCAGGCAGCCAGACTGTCAAATGCTTGTGAAACAATTCGAAAGATAGGTCTTGAGATTAGAGCACGACCATTTGGCTACCAGGATGCAGCACAAGATGATCTTGATTCTTTTCTGTTATTTACATCATCATTTTCACCAAGGGTGAGCTATGATTTTTTGGATATCTTAGCTGCAACTCAAGCACTAAAAATTGATGTGTGACTTCATAGAGGTAACAAACTTAGTTTAATGATATTTTGACCATTCTAAAGTCTGACAACATACACCTAATGTAGCACATACATTATATCATAGCAATCTATTCTATCATGCTGCTATATTTAAGCATGGCTTTCTAATCTTTGTTCAACTTTGGAACAATGGTTTAGTTTTAAGAGATGACCAATCAAATTAAGGCAAGGATGAAATTGAATCCAGTATCTTTGTTTCTAACAATAAGCCTTGTCGTGTCACAGGCAGCATGCATTAAGTTATCTGCCATGATAGAAGAATGATGGATTTCTACTTTAATACTGTTGTTTAAGTGCAAAAATGCATTGGTAGCATTCTGTTTTTCAAAGAGACTTACATATTCAAGTATCACTTTCTGTTCAGTGTGCCATTGCACTTTATCAAAAACACCATTATTATCTTTGTTTTACATTTGCATGCGTTTAATAGACAAAACATATTGATCTGTTCACAAATCTATTGAGCAAATTTTAGTGTGATTTTTTGTCAATTTAGTTGACATTACTGTAGTAGGCATTTCCAGATGGATTATATAGCTCATACAAGTAAGTGTACAGGTGCATGATGAGAAAGGTAGTTAATAGAATTGATGAGCCAGACCAATATGGCTTTATACTAAGCAATGAAGAATTCATATTTGCATGTATAAAGAATGTTGGTTTAATGTGTCGTGCTGCAAATGTCTCGAAAGTATTAATTCTGATTGGTGACACTTCATTGGTGCTGTAGATCTGAAGTAGGTTTGATTGACAAGATGTCAATCATCTAGCATTTATTGGACCTATGTAATGTGTCCTGTAACATATTTGATTGTTTGTGTAGGCCAAGTTGTTTCGAGTTCCTATCTCAGCTCCATATCTGTGGGGAGCACTTGTGTTATTTTGCTTCATAATATTGCTGCTTGGTCAACAAGGATTCCTTCCATCAGGAGTTTTTTGAAATGGTTTTAATGGAACATTTAGCTCTTGCAGTGTTTGCTTGAAGTTGTCAACAATTCCAGATTTGTTCAAGTCTTGTAGAGTTTGATGCTTTGATTATGAGTTACTTTACTAGGCATGTGTGGATGCAGTACTGTACAGTGTGTGGTTGTCTTGTAGTTGATAGTGGCTTGTGATTCTAGTATAAATTGCAAACCAGCTACAGTTGCCATATGATTATCTATCAACTTACAGTATAAATGTATTATTTTTGTGATTTATCATGACAGGTTGTGAATTATATATTAGATACTCATCATGAATATTGACATCACTTAATTGAAAGCAACAAGATCTGTTGTCAATGTTGTTTCTTAATTCATCATGTTGATATTTAGTTTTTGGGCTGGTTTGTTTTGAAGTCAGTGAGTGAGCTAGTGAATTTATTAATGCTGTACATGTACCGTTTTAATTGATTGTTGAATTTATTTAATGGAACGTGATGCATCAGAAGTCAACAGTAATATAAGCATATGAATGTTTGACTATACTTGTTTAGAAAGTCTACATTATTGATTATGGATCTTATATAGGATTACATGATTTATTGATAATTACTGGACATGACAGAAATCATTAAGCAGATTTTTTACTTTTGCTCTTGAAATGGTATTGTGCTTTCAACTTTGGCTACTTTGTGTTTGTTTGTAATCATGAACAGTAGTTGGAGACTTAATGCTATAGAACATGGTTAGATGCTTTCTTTGCCAAGGATAACAATCTATGGATGTGACAAGTGTGGTAAGAACAGCTAGATTGGCTCAAGTTTAAGTCTTTAAAATGCACAGTGAGATATTGATGCTTAATTAATTAACAACTAAATAGCTTGTATAAACAAGAGTCTATATAGCTATTCAATAAACTCTGCAAGTGGTTGTTGAGAAATTCAGAAACTGAGAAATTTGTTTTGGTGGAATGAGCGCTCTAGGCGTTGCGTGCTTTAATCTGATGCTTATGCAATTATTGTAAGTGTTTCTTGCATTACCAACATAACATATAATGATACGACGAATATGCTAATGAAGAGTTATTTTTACAGGAATTATAGTTTCGGTCGGAAGTAGTAACCACACCCATTCACGTGAGCGTAGACATATATGTGGAGTGGTGCTGACGTTTGCTCTTTTCAATGGATGACGATAGTATAACCATAGAGGTTGAGCAACTGGAAAGTCCAAGGTCGTAAACTACTTGATGGTGATCGTTTAATTAATTAAATTAGCAGTTTAAACATGCATAATGATGCGTGTGCAGACCATTGCGTGATCATGCTCGATCACGAGCACTGACTGCACGGTATGCCTTCCAAATCTGATTGAAGGCAGACATGTAGCTATGTGGACTTTACACACACACACGCACACACACACACGCACACACACACACACACACACACACACACACACACAAACACATTAAGTGTGCAGTTGTCATGTCAGTTATCAGGGTTGTTAAAGGTCTTGTACTTCCTGTTACTGGTGTGTGTGTGTGTGTGTGTGTGTGTGTGTGTGTGTGTGTGTGTGTGTGTGTGTGTGTGTGTGTGTGAGAGTGCGTGTCATTATTACTACTTATATATCTATAGTATACTGCTTGATCTAAATTTATGCCTAATTTTTGGAGTTTGGTAGTACAACTAGCAAGAAACAGATGCAAATTGCATTTCAAGCAAGTACCAATACAGATGACTTTGTCACTGTAAATGTAAGGTTTGCTTTAATCATTTATATGTCTTTTATTTTTTATCTTTTGTTGAACTTTAAGTTTTAACACATGAAGCAGTTAGTGCAAATAAGATTGAATTCAAAATTAATAATGTCTAACAAAGTGTGCATGTCTTAATTAAGTAATTAGTTAACTGGTTTGTTATAAATTGAGTCAATTAACTATAGTGTGTAGATACAATCTACTAACAATTGTCTACTCAGTGCGGGTATATTAAAAAATATACTGATTGTTGTATTTATAACTGCTACTGTTTTTATAAAAGTTACACTTCATTATTTATTAAATTTTATGTGTGTATGCATGTATAAGAAAACCATATGTCAAGTTTGCAGTGAGTTGTGTATACATAACAAGTCCATGACATGCGCTATCGTAGAGTAATGATTTTGCATGGCTCATTACAAGTTTTCTATTATTAAATCATAATTGCATTAGCAGGCTTAATTAAGTACAACATTTGAAACCATGTAGAATTTCTTACAATCTAATACTTATTAGGAAGCATGATTCATGTAAAAATTGCACAACATATCTCAGTATTAATTTGTTTCAAAATTGAGTGACACATAGTCTTTTAGGTACACATGTGTCCATATACTGTTGTGCAGCATGTATATGTACTTTGTCACAAGTTAATGTTATCCTTTAATTACTTTTGGAATATTAATGATGTGGTTGGTTAACTATCTTGATATTAGAAAAGTAGGGAGCTTTCAGAGCTTGCTGCTTCTGATGAGGAAACAACTACAGCTCTTGATCTGTGCAAGAGAGTGCTTGGACCATATGAGAATTTTCTCAAAGTGGTGAGTTTACTTTGCAAGTGTATTAATTTACAACAATAAAGTAATACAATATATCTTTGTCGGCAGCTTGGCTGGAAACCTATTTTCACAGTTATGGAAGCATCTCTCTGGAAGGACTTTGTCAATGTCATTTATCCTATAGTTGTCGTGTGTCTCATTCTTTTGGGATACATTGTCCAATTTGCTGCTTGTTACAGCAGAAGTAACGTATGTCACTGAAATCCTTACAGTATCTGCGATTGTTATGGCATGTAGGCAATATGTTTAATGTTAGATTTGGCAGGTGCTGCATATTTCAATTAGAAATCTGTTCTTAAACGATTGTTTTACACTATTACGGAAAGTTTGCTTTATAGATTTTAAGTGGTCTACATACACTAAATACAAAATATATGTATATGTATATATAATTAATTTACTTATTTATTGGTTTACACACTCTGACTTAAACCAATTAGTAAATGCCAAACAGTGAATACCATTACTATCTAATCTTCTTAGATTTAAGATATAAATAATTATTACTCGGTAACTCCCAACTTGTTTGTACATCTCACATGCTTGATTGTTGTTTGTGTATATGGTTTATAGCCAGCTTATCAATATGATGAGGCTAAAGATGAGAACGGTACGGTTGTATACTACACTGTGGACTGTTATGATCACAGCATCAGTTCTTATGTCATACTTGACGTGATTCACATTGGAGTTTATTTCTACTGTTTTTATCTATTCCGTTATAAACAGACAGAACAACTAGACAAAATGATGGAGCAGGTGAATGGATTTTAATTAAATGTGCAAACGTTGGCTTATTATACATTTTGTTTCAATCAATCTTTAGACGTTTATACTGTGCAATTCAATCAAGCAGAAAGGATATCTATCTCAGAAAAAACTGACTGCATCGTTAAGGTCTTTACAAGAACTAATTTGCATGTCTGCATCATGCAGCCACTTACCACAGCACATTAATATTTAATCAATATTTTAATTTAATTAATTAATTTATGTAGTTTGCTTTGTATTGTAGACGACCTTTGTGGATTGGAATTATATGGATAGCACTGTCATTTTCAGCTCAAACATTGGGTGTGGCTGGTAGGGCTATTGAGCATGAGCGAACAAACTTTGGAGACATTGAGTTTACATGGATGGAACTGAAGAAGTAAAAACAGTCCACTGAATTAACTTTCAATTAATATGGAAATATTGTTAATTGTCCAGCAAGGGTGGTCAGTATTCATTGGCTATATTCATGGTACTTGCATTTGTTGCATTGGATGTTGTTTACGTGGGTGTGGTTGTCAACTACGTTACCCAGTGCAAGCTTCTTATATTCCTCATACGAGGAGTTGCAGAGAAAGTAACACAGAAGATAATTAAACTGCAAGAAGCTATTAAGGTATGTTGATTGAGTTAATGATTTGAGTCAATTTAATGAAGATTTCAAAGGTTATATGTTTGACAAATTGACATTCAAACAAGTAGATATAATAAGAATACAATTTCTTCATTGTTTTATTAACGATTACTAAGGACACATATTTTGTTTTCTAGCAACTTTATGACATTGGAGAGATGATCAGGCAGCTAAATGTTGAGTTGGGGATTGCCGTGTCTCTTCTGGAGTTCTTGTTTGGGTGTGTAGCAATTTCTGGTAAACAATATACTTAAGATCTAACAGCTAGATTGTGTGTATTGACAATTCTTACACATCTGTAGCATGGTTATCATTGAGAGACAACACCAAACATGGTGGTCCACTCGCAGCATCAGCGGTCATGAGTGCCATCTTGTGGACTGTGGTGGCTATTTTGCCAATCTGCTATGTAATGTTGCAATTCTGATAACGATACATACTCGTTTCTCTTTTACCGAGTTTTACTGTTCAGGCTGTACGTTTGTCTAATGCATGCGGAACAATCAAGAAACTGGGTTATAAGATTAGAGCTAGGTCATATATTCACCAAGATGCTGCACAAAATGATCTGGATTCTTTTCTGATGTTCACATCATTATTTGATCCACGAGTAAGCAGTTGTATTTGGAGTACATAGCAATGTAATTATTGCTGTTTGCACCATGTGTGTGTGTGTGTGTGTGTGTGTGTGTGTGCGCGCGCACGCATGCGCACATGTATGCATGTATGTAAATTTGTATACAAATTTGTAGTAATCTTTTTCTCACCTAGGTCAAGCTGTTTCGTGTTCCTATTCGTGCTCAATACTTCTGGGGTATTCTTGTGACAGTCAGTTTTGTTATATTACTTCTTGCCCAACATGGAGTCATCTCATCAGGAGTTTTTTGAATAACAAGTTTCCTTTGTACTAGGTAGGGTTGAGTATTAGTTATATTGGTGTGGTTATTAACATTGATTTTACTAACTGTTTGCTACAATCTATAACTTTCAAATGTAGTACAAGTATAACTATCTAGTTAAGACTGGATGTTGTACTATAGGCAGATTGATCACCTAGTGCTGGCTATTTATTCTATGAGACAGCAATGCACCTGTCGGTAGTACAGTTACAATTGACAGCCACCTACAATCAGAAAGTCTAAGTATTTTATATTGCATTCAAATACACTAGACAAGTGGCAGCTAGATAGGAAGGGCTGTTCAATAAAGGATCCTGCGGCACAACAAAAACGTTGGTTTTCAAAGAAAATTCAATTGACCAATTAAAACCGTACATGACAGTTCTGGTACATGGAGGCTGCATAATGTGACAATTTCCAATTCAAACAATTCAAACACTATTTCTATTGTTCAAGTGTTTGTAAATAGAAAGTGGCAAACTTTTGAACATTTACATAAATCTGAGATTGTTAGTTGTATACGAGTGGACATTGTGTTGACACCCATATCAATTCACATAGTGTGTTTAGTCATACAGTATCATTCAAACTAACAAGTATGACCTTAATTCAGTTATACAAAGTAAACAGAGTGACATCTACAGTATGTAGGAATAAAATCTTTACTGTTGTATTTAATTGTAAATGGTCACTACTACGAGAATAACACTGCAGTAATTAATGTCTACAGTTGCATATTGCTAACACTGTGACGAGATAAAATGAAAGTGGCTAATACAAGCAAGTTTTCTATGTCTAGAAAGATATGTGCCATACCACTCCATTGTGAGAGCAAACTATCAGACTGTGTGTTCGTATGTCAGCCGATGAAAAGGCTGAACATGTCTATAGTGACCTGCTTGAAAATTCTCATGCCCTATTGGTTCAGAAGACAATATATTCTGACACGATGGTCTGTCATAATGTATAGGCTGTGAATGTGTTGGTGGTCTCACTAATTGATCCAGAAGTAAATGAACATTTGCAAGATGCCCGCTTGGTCCAATTCCAGATGGAGAAAACTGATGCTGTGGAGGTATCACAACTGGAGACTGAGGTTGATTGGGTAAAGCCTCGCCTGGTACAGTAACAGCCAACGAAATTTCTTGTGGCCTGGCTGATAGCACTACATTACGATTCAGTACGTTTTTTATCCAATAGAAATACCAACCCTAGCCATAAAACATCATTAATCTCATCATCTTTCTATATGATAGCTGCTGCACAAGTAATGTGGTCTCACCAATGCAACAGCAGTCCCTGTTGATACAACGATAGTTACAACAGCTGATGCATAAACCCAAGTTGGAATTACGCAGTCGTTGCCAACACTGTTGGGGCAAAGATTCCGTTGAGCGTTAAGAGTTATATATGGCCAATTGGCAGTTGTTCGAATCCATTGTACTGTTGCCAATATAATCATGCCAATATAAAGCCCAGTCAGCTGTCCTGCAAGAAAGGCCTCGAGCCAGAGAAAGCCCCTACTTGCTTTGGGATGTATTTGTGCATCAACCAATACTTCAAACACTATCCAAGAGAAGTAGACAAACACAGTCAGAGTTGATGATGCCTGTACAAGTCGGCAAGTACTCGGATCAGCAGAGAACCAACATTCAGCCACATATTGTCCATCTATTATAATGCGTGCCATAGCTGCTTTATTGACTGTGAGCACCACAATGCCAAGTACCTACAAATACAAGTACATTTCTAGACAACAGAAACAGAGAAGACAGCCACGTAACAAAATGAGACGTACAACCCCACATTTTGTAAAAATGTGAAGGTGAATCAACAGCAAATTAAAAGTGGATTTCACAGTAGCATCTAGAATCTATGTGTACTAATGCACATCAGGCATTGAATTACCACACAACTGAAATGAATATGTCCCATAAGTAACACTGATGATCGATCTACCACTCATGTTTAGAAGTAGCATAGAAAGCGATTACATATAGAGCTGTTTAATTTAAGTTAAGTACACTACTGACTTATTATTGGTTTCACCAGACAACAACTTTTATGCATTATGATAGGCATAGATCCACATTATAGTTGCATGTCATTGTGTATCACAAAGTTCTAGCCAGACAATCGTGACAGCCGGCAACCAGACAATCAATACTGACCACACCCACTGACCATACTCACTGTCGCATATCATTTAATAATAACAATATATTTTAATTTCTACCATTTTGTGTTGATTAAATATATTTCCAGATAAAAAAGATAGCCCTCCATGGTAATAATCCTAAAATGAGTAAATGTGATCATACACCCGTCACACTCTTGGACAGGAGCTGAAAAGTTTTAGGGATAATTAATTAAAGCCTCTGCTACCAAGATTCCTGTAACCACTAATCATTAATTAACTGATCTTTACACTGGTATGTCATTAATATATATATATATATATATATATATATATTTTTTTTTTTTTTTTTTTATATAATAAATTTTTTATTTTTACTTTTACATTTAAACAGAACTAACTACCAAATTCTACACTACGCTACGGTGGGTATATCCCAACTATATATATATATATATATATATATATATATATACGTATAATTCTGTCTGCCAGGTCAATGCAAATGGAGAGTGCCCCAAGCCATCTCCAATGCAATATTTAGTAGGTAGTTTTGTGCTAACAGCGGAGCATGATACACACTACTTTACTACAGTCTTCTTTAGAAAGAAATACCTAGATCGAGCACTTTGCTGCACACAACAATTTGAGCTATAGATGGCAATTGACCAGAACAATCATAGTTTAGGCCCTCCAGCAGGCATTGCAGGCTCTAGCTAGAACTCTGTATCACCACAACACCACCCTAAATAGTTTGGGTGCTATAAAATTAGTTTAATAAACCTTTAATTAATTAATTAATTAGCCTAGCCCTACAAAGTTGGCGACCACACCGTGGCCTTATATAGGCATCGGCATCTAGGCTTACTGACCCAGTCTGATGGTGTGTCTGAAACATTTCATGACAAGACCTCTTTTAATCATTTAACACTACCAAACAAAACCTTCAAGCTGTCAAATTACTTACTTAGGAAGAAGCCAGTTCAGAGAGATCAGAGAAACAACAACACTAACCGTATTTCCGTGAGTAGTAACCCAGGGTTACTATTTTTAATCACCTCAGAACATGGCTTACTATTCGAGCATGGGTTATTATTGTTTCGACCAATTAAAACTCTACATGACAGTCTGGTACATGGTGACTTATAATGTGACAATTTCCAATTCAAATAATTCAAGTGAGAGTGTACCTACGAGCATTGGACAATACCATACGCGTACAGTAAACTAGCTCCATTGCTCCCAACGAACATTCATGCAGCAAACATCCACGGGAGTCAAAGTGACTCATGGGTTACTGTTCAAGCATGGGTTACTACTCGTGGAAATACGATAGTCATTCATATAAAAAAATTGGCAAGACGACTACTTTCATACTTCCTATTTCAATGATTACAGGCGAAGCTCTTACTTGTAAAAACATAAGAATATACTTTTACTACCCTACACAGATCAATATCATACAAAGTATAGAACTACACTTTGAGTACACACAGATGGAATACAATACCAATGAAATACACCACGATAATTAATTAAATAACAATAATAAAATTATATATAATTAGTTAGCTAAATTCACAAGCTTGAAAGTGACACACCAGACTGTGCCCGGGTGAGTTTCTATAGCGACAGTAAAATACCGAAGTAGCTACACGTGCTGGTATATGCTATTGTACAATTACATGGCAATGTATCTGCTGTCATGGCATGTCGCTTAAGCCTGGTTCACAATATGACGCCGACGCTGAGTTGAGCGTCAAACTTCAAAGAAACCGCCTCGACGTCGGCGGCATCCTTTGATGTTGACGCCGACGTCGACGCTGGAATAGGATTCTGTCGACGTCGACGTCGACGTCGGCGTCAATATTGTGAACCAGGCTTTACCACGCGTACCCACGTGCCGCTGTAACTGCCAAAAGCAATAGTTTGCGTTCGCTTCTAAAAATTTCAACAAGACTTTTAGTGCCTACTAGACGCGTTCGAGCATGTCGTTCAAGTTCATGCAACCCGTCAGCATCTCAAACATCCATCCATTGTGCAGCAGCAACCTAGTTTGTACAAGTTCCGGGAAACTGTTCACTCTGAAAAGGTGCTCACTAGGCGTCAGCACTCTCTGCTTACGTCACAAGGATAGGTATGTACAATACACAACAAACACCGAGAGCAACTCTAACTTCAACCATCGAAAACTCGAGACATACCATACCACAAGAACTGTCCGAAAGGCCATTTTTTTGTTTAGCAGTCTTGCAAAAGCCATTGTTTGATTTCCAGTAGTCCGGAAAAACCGGCTAGTTCTGGTAACAACAATCAGTCCGAAACGGTCCACCTGCGGATCCTTGCGTAATAGCAAGCATGTTAATAGACCTTTTCACAGGGCGTGGCACCAACAACGTCATCACCTACCGCGGCGTCAATTTGGTTCGCTTTTGATGCATTGGCGTTTGTTAACCGCGTGAGTCTAGAGTCAAAGCAACAAATTTTCTTTTCGAACTTTAACCGGTGCGTATAGCGATGCATCGAATCAGGTGAGGCCTCATTAGGACTCGGCTCTTGTGTGTTTCACAGTGATGAACGACCTCTTTCTGATCTCTTTCGTGACTCTACCGCGTCATTTTGAGTGATGGTTTAACATTGAGACTTTACAGACGTCAAATGCGGGTACAAACGTGCGTACGTAATCTATGATGCATATGTTCTGTGTGGTACGCACTTACCAAATGGTTTGGTTTGTATCTCCTGAATACTTCCTAGAAAGTGCATTGTTTAGGGAATGTCTGACGTGAAGAGGAAGTCTTTAGACAAGTCTGGTTGTGCTGAGAGGTAAGAAGAGAATGCATGATTTCATCATGAGGTCATGTCCTCAGCTGTGGCTGTCATATAAATGAACCAGTCACTCAGTGTTGCTGTACTATGTTTGCTTTTTCGCTATGTCGTTTTCCAAAGTGCTTGTATATTCAGTGTTTGGCAAGAGTCCTGAGATGTGTACAAAAAGAGATCTTTGTATGTTCTTGCAACAACATCGTACTATTGCCAGTGACCTTGCTCTGTCAACAACTGGAACAAAGTCTATTCTTATTGAAAGGTAAGATAGCTGACAATGCATGTGCTTGTTTGCCACTATTGCTTGACTAGTTTTAATTCTGTGTACAGAGTCAGGAATGCCATCAGGAATACAGGTATCGGAATGTGGACTTTGTTGATACAGAGCATGGATGGTTGGGAGCATCACCAGCTGGTTTAATCTACGATCCAAGTAATGTTGATTATACAGATGGTGTACTTGAAATCAAGTGTCCATATTCAATGCGAACAAAACGATCTCTGAAGCTTCACAGATGCCTGGCTTCTACTGTCAATGGAAGGATGGCCAGTTGCACTTGAATAGAAGGCACAAGTATTTCTACCAGGTGCAAGGTCAGATGGCTATAACAGGAAGGAACTGGTGTGACTTCTTGTATGGACGCAATGTGACATATTTATAGACCGAATTAAGTATAAACATAAATTTTGGTTGGAATGCTTGCCTAAATTAGAATACTTTTATGACAAGTGTGTATTGCCAGAAATAGTTTCACCCAGGTTTCCACTTGGCTTGCCCATGTTGGACCTTAGGTAGCAAGTAGATAGAGTTCTGTTTGTACTATTAATTAATGTTGTAATAATTGAAAATGAAATTGAACAGCAAGTGGTAGTGTGATGTATTCTGGAGCATGTGACACACAAGAGTACAGAATTATAACAAGAGCCAATATATTTACCTTTCCAAACAAAACTTAATATCAATGCCACTAATTAATATTAATCTACCCTACAAAATTAAATCTACCGTACAAGAGGTGGATGCAAATTCGTTAGATACGAACATATAGTAAATACCTGACCTAAAAGATCCATACTTGAACTAAGTGTTATGCCTTGCAAAATTCTATAGTTCTTTATCCGTCTGATCACCCTTTCTACGTCGATTCTAAGAGAAGCCACTTGCCGGCATTTAATGACATGCTCCTTGGCAAACTGACCTCCTTTTAGAAAAGGAGGTAGCACAAGAGATGCTTCAACATCCATGAGAATGTCAGCAATAATAAATCCTTTGTCTGCCATGACTTGGTCTCCAGGCACCAATTTATTAAGAAAACCAGACTGCTTGGTAAGCTCCCTGTCTGATATAGCACCAGTAAATAGTCGCGACACAAACATAACATGACCACATGGTGACATTGCAACCAATGCTTTCAAAGTGTGGTGGTGTTTGTAACTGGAGAAGAGAGCTGATTGCAAACCCCTATCTGAAGGACGTTCTGTAAAAAGTTCTGTTGCATCAATGATGCAGGTCGTTTTTGGAAAAGCCTCTCTAAATGACTGTGGTAAATTTCGACGTAGAGTGTCCCTTAGCAACCACCAGTCAACGTCATTCAAATTGCAATAGAGAAAGTTTATCCATGTGGCAAAAATATTATGAACTTGAGAAAGAGAGAAACCAAACCTGTAGCTAAGACCTTTCATCTCTAGCCCCAAACGAAGACGAACCATTGTCAGAAAAAAACTCATTTAGAGGTGAAAGAGAACGAGGTTTTGCTGATTTACTCTCTGTAAATGCTGTATGTCTCTGTGACCAACATTTCAGTGAAGTGGCAGCATACTCTAACGACTTGAAAAAACCCTTGAAATCATTGTAGCTGCAAAATCCTGTATAAAACAACGTCTTTTCATCATTATCATGAATTGCCTCAACCCTCCAATTCTCGCCACTAGACTTTTGCTGTTCAAGTAATTTGATGCAGTTTTCTTTTTCCTTTAATTCCTCCTGCAGCTCAAAACACGATGCACAGTCAGAGTGAGGCTCAACATCAATACTTAGACTGTGAAAAATGTCTTCAAAGTCTTCTTCAACATTCTCATCTCTGTCTTCATGTTCCCATATTGGGGAAATAAGACTTAGAGACCTCCTGCATGCTGCAATGTTCTTCTTAGGAGTAGAAGATTTAGGCATTCTTGGTCTTGAAACAACTGCTGCAGGAAGCCTTTTCAAGGAGGAGTTTGTTTTGATGGTGACCATGTAAAAGAAGCTCTAACTCTGGATCGCTTTATTGCAGCAACAAAAAAAAGGTGGATTTGTCTTGGACAACGTCTGTATTACACCTGCTGTTGATTTGGTTCCACGAGGAAAATGCCTACCACATACCCTGGCATTGGTTGAGACATCATCAAGTCCTAATTGTTCTAACCACTTCTGACGTTGCTCTTCATTTGAAGAAAATCTGAAAAACTTCAAATATTTCCCCTTGGCAGATACATTGGTACATCCAGGAACACAGCAAATAACCATTATAGAACGGCAACTACACACTCCAAAAAATAAAACACAGTACAGCAACACTGAGTGACTGGTTCATTTATATGACAGCCACAGCTGAGGACATGACCTCATGATGAAATCATGCATTCTCTTCTTACCTCTCAGCACAACCAGACTTGTCTAAAGACTTCCTCTTCACGTCAGACATTCCCTAAACGATGCACTTTCTAGGAAGTATTCAGGAGATACAAACCAAACCATTTGGTAAGTGCATACCACACAGAACACGCACGTTTGTACCCGCATTTGACGTCTGTCAAGTCTCAATGTTAAATCATCACTCAAAATGACGCGGTAGAGTCACGAAAGAGATCAGAAAGAGGTCGTTCATCACTGTAAAACACGCAAAACACACAAGAGCCGAGTCCTAATGAGGCCTCACCTGATTCAATGCATCGCTATACGCACCGGTTAAAGTTCGAAAAGAAAAATTGTTGCTTTAGCTCTAGACTCACGCGGTTAACAAACGTCAATGCATCGAAAGCGAACCAAATTGACGCCGCGGTAGGTGATGACGTTGTTGGTGCCACGCCCTGTGAAAAGGTCTATTAACGTGACGTCACGAGTATTTAAGAAAGTGGGAGCAGCCAAAACAAGTAATGTAACACTTCTGTACTAAAAAGTCTTCTGAGAAGTATTTTCGCAATCTCGCTGTAAAAAGTAGGTTATGTGTAGAACACGTGATAATTTACTGTTCACAAAATTATGCACCCAGGGTAATTATGTTAAGTAAGTATAGCATTCGCTAAATAAGTAAGCAATTGATACCATGCAGCCTTAGGGTGCATTTCTAGCTAATCCATCTAATCTCGATTAGTTGAATTAGGTAAAAGGAATGCACCCTTGGAGACATTACTAGGGCACCAGTGACGACTCTCTATAGAAGTTACTTTTACTAATTATTTATTTATTTAAAATGCCATGTCCATAATTACGGTGCTGTGGAGCGTCAGTAGCCTCGCCCCAGATGCAGTGTGGATTGCAGCCCCGGATGCACCGCCGTCACTGCGCTACAGAATGTGATAAGATGACGTCATTAGTCTACAACGCTCACAGAAAACCAATTCCCGTATGTACTACCGATATTTAGGCGGCTTTCCGTTCAAACAGCAGCACAAGGCAGTTGCTTCATAAAATATGGTAAAGTTGCATTTCTACCTATTGTAAATATACTGAAATGTTTTACTGATAGGACGTCGAGACGACAAGACGCCAACGAATGGCCGAACGACGGAAAGCAAGAATACAAGAGGTTCTGTGTGATGTCATAAGTCAGTAGGGGATGTGCGTCATTGAACCTTCGAATTTTAAAAAATTATGTCACGAAGTTTGGTAATTCTATTTAGAAAGTGTAAGAATCTTATACTGGATAGTAGGAATAGAGGTACTTATGGCAACGAAAGAAGTCGGTCTGATTAGAGTCAGTTGTGGATCTGTTTGTCTGTACATTTGTTTGACAGTAATTGACATACGATTTCTTCGGAGTTGGATTGTGATTGATAAAGGACCAAGTAGGATACATGTACATACATGCTATCTAGAGAAAGCTGTAAAACAGTAAATGTAATCTCTAGTATAGTGATTTGTTTAGTCACTAAGTGTGTAGTTATGTTCACTCCTGTTGTAACTATCATGGTGTTATAGAAGCCTTTGAACTACATAGCTCATGTTTTACAACTTTGTTTACTGTTTGCATTTGTGCATTATATTTCTAGGTTCGTCGTCAAGAAAAGCAGCTTGCATCTTTAGTTAGAGAAAACTATCAACAGAGTTTTGAACGAGAGAGGGAGATTATTGCAGCTCATCTTAAGGTTGATCGATTTAGCATGTTTTGATTGTTTAAATTTATTAATTTATTTAAAGCATTTATTATAATATACATCAAACTTTTGGTTTTAGTCGATCAGATGTTTGAAAGAACTGGTTTATCATTTTTTAGATAATTTAGAGAATGGTGTTGACTTCAGATACACATCTGCAACAAACTGTGTGTGTGTGTGTGTGTGTGTGTGTGTGTGTGTGTGTGTGTGTGTGTGTGTGTGTGCTGTAGCTCAATTGGTTAGAGAGTGAATTTGGAGAAGGAAAACATCCGGGACCTTGCAGGGTTACAGGTTCAAGTCACAGTGATGGCGAGCTATGACATAATTTCCTTAAGCAAGAAACTTGCTTTGCTCGACTGAGGAGTATAAATGAGTACCTGGTCATTGACTGGGGTGGACATGACCGCTGGCTTGGCGGTAACATTATGCAGGAGATGGGTACCTGTGGGCCTTGGTGTCTAGTCCCAGAGCTGTGTGATAGTCAGTGCACCTGGATGAATTCGGCCAAGCTCGAGGTGGATTGTAGTGCCGGAAGGATGTCGGTGGAGATGGTCTGGCTACGAGAGACTATTTACGTAGCGCATGGAGGCCCTGTCTCTAGAGGCAGGGGAGCTATCTCCACAACTGAGCTTAAGGTCGACGTTGACATGTGTGTGTGTGTGTGTGTGTGTGTGTGTGTGTGTGTGTGTGTGTGTGTGTGTGTGTGTGTGTGTGTGTGTGTGTGTGTGTGTGTGTGTGTGTGTGTGTGTGTGTGTGTGATAGCTAAAACATACAACAGCTCTGTGAGCTGACAGTAATTAAGACAAACACCTAGTTTCTTAGAATTGGACCCTATGTTGATCATAGATGTCTTCTAGTAGCTCACAGCTTTTGCTGCCAGCCTGACATTAGACGGAATGCTTTCTGTAGAGTAGCATTTGTTTTGGCAGAGGCTTTTATTTTAATTTTATGTCTACTGAGTTGTTTTGTTTGAATCGATGCCTTAGGTGTAAACAGACAGTGATTAATTTATGACACTATAAACAGTACTGCTAACAAGTATGCCTACTCCATTTCAACTACGTGAATTGTCTTTATTTATTTGTTTGTCTGCATTATTGTCATCAAAGGCATCTGCATTTAGACCAATTGGGTTTTCTGAAATTACAACTTGTAGTTCCTTGATATCCATCTCACGATTCTGTGGATTAGCTCTTTGTTTAGTCTGCTGGTATTTCTGTTGTTTAGCCAATATATTACATTGTTGCATTGCATTTATCTTGGTGATAATCTTGGAGACTGTTTCATGAAAAGACACATAATAATGATAATAATAATAATAATAATAAAATAATCAGGGGTGTTCCCAGGATTTTTTGAAGGCACGGCGGAAATAACCACGCCCACCTTAAATTTTAGTCCCACCCATTCCAATTTTTATGGTCAGGCCACAAAAGCTTTGATGCAGGTTTGCTTACGCTCAGATGCCACAAGCTGTTGTCACAGAATGCTCAGGCACAAAAGGAACAAAGTGGTTTATCTTTTTTTAAAAAAAATTTCTCTCTGTCTTAGTCCACTGTGCTTGACCACATGATTGCTAGATTAATGCGAGTGGGAAAATTTCCAGACCTCAAGAAGTTAAGAACCTCGCTTTATATAGGATAGGAAGGCCAGACATCTACAGACTTCGTTTGTTACCATCAGATACTGACCTAAATAGTGGGCAGAGTGCAAGACCACCACTGTTTATCTTCGAGTACTTGTATTACAATTAAGTTCATACCATATGGCAGTCTTTGTCCTAATAGTCTTATCTTCAAACCAAGCATCCCAGGAACTACTTGGTAGCCTGAAACAACTTCCCGCTTTTCAAAATACAAATACAAGTCCATTGTCTTCATAGCTAATCACTGCCTACTCATACAGCAAAGCATGGCGGGCCTGTACCAAGTGGAGGCCAAGGCATGGCGGAGCGTGGTGCCTTTTGTATGCTGGGGACAACCCTGATAATAGTGTGACTCCAGAAAATCTTCACACTCGATCAAGCGCATGGCTTGTTGCTTTACTGCACAGCTGCAGAGGAGTCTTGCTTCGGACAACGAGTCGCAGAGCTTACACAGGAATGCATCCATCTCGGTTGAAGGTGGCTTCGAGCAAGCGCCTGAAACGGATGCGAGACATTACCGTACTTGTTGCAGTTCTCTTCGTGTGCGGTTCTGGAGCGGGAAGCCTATGCACGGGCAGTATCGCCGTCTCACTGAGCAACCGGCTGTGGACATGAAAGAGACCTACGGATGGCTAAAGGCAGCGAATCTTCCTGCTGCAACTGAGGGACTGGTTGTTGCTGGTCAAGACCAAGCTCTTCGGACTCGGTACTATGAGCGCAAGATTCTACATCATGATGTCAGTCCTACTTGCTGCATGTGCAGTGTAGGCCTGGAAACAGTTGACCACATTGTGGCAGGCTGTAGTGCTTTGGCACTACACTGATCGACACAATCAAGTGGCCTTCATTATTCACTGGGATGTTTGTCGTCATTTTGGGGTTCCAGTGGAGAGCAGATGGTACTGGCATCATCCTGATAGGCTTGTGGAGACAGATGACATTACTATGATGTGGGATACCACCATCCCCACTGCAGGGAAGATCAAAGCCAATCGTCCAGACTTCTGTCTCAGAAATAAGAAGACAAACACTTGTCTTCTTATTTATATCAGCTGTCCTGCTGATGGCAACATTGGCAAGAAACATGCTGAGAAGTTGGCGAAGTACAGCGACTTGCAAGTGGAGATAAGCTGCATGTGGCATTGTGCAACACTGGTGGTTTCCGGTGGTCTTGGGAGCTTTGGGCACAGTGCACGCAGGTATTGCACGGTGGCTGGACATTATTCCAGGTCATCACAACCTGCAGCACTTACAGAAAACAGTTCTTCTGGGATCTACTCGGATCCTTTGTAAAGTCATGTCTTCTTTCTAGACAGCGTGATGGTCTAAGTACTTCTGAAGCAGGGTTTGCTTCCGGTACTTGTAATAGACTTTACAAACCAGACTGATCTGGTTGAGCACGACATAATAATATATTTTCTCTTGCACCCAAACATGGTACAGTTCCCGCTTAGGGGCAGACAAACTACACACGGACAAACTACATATATACACACCAGCGTTGTGCGATTAAATCGATTATTCGATTTATCGATTGCTTGTGACGCATCGATAAGGCATCGATGGCCGGGGAACTCCCTATCGATTAATCGGGCATGCGCATTCAGTCGTCACGTGTAGGTCGTTTGCTCAGTGCAGTGTCTGTTAGTCTTGACTTCAAATGAGTGTAAGGGAAGTACCAGACAGAAATTACTTGAAAGAAGCGGGTCTCCTGCCTCCTAGGCAGTGCTCTTCCGAAGTTTGGCGGTACTTTGGCTTCCGTGGTGAAAACGGGAAGATTGAGGATCCGAAACACGTAATAGATCTTGCAGCATGTCTGGCGGTACTCTTCGCCATTGCAGTTTTGGCTTCGCTCTGTCTATAGGTTGTATGCACCATCAACAAATGCGGCGCCGTTCTGAAGTACTGTGGTAACACCACCAACCTGGCCGCTCACATGAAATCTCGTCACCCGCTAGTGTTTATGAAAACAAGTCTCTCAAGAGACTCAAATCCCGCGAAGCAGAAGGAGAAACGTGCGCAAGAGGATCAGGCCGTCTCGATGTCATCTACTGTAGGAGAGAAAGCTGCATTCGTCAGTCCATTCCAACTCGCAGCAAAGCTACCAACATCCAGTAAGAGAGCCTCTGTGATCACTGACGCCGTTGCCTACTTCATTGCTAAAGACATGCAGCCGGTTAGTGCCGTAGAGTGCCTCGGATTTCGAAGTATGTTCAAGGTTCTTGAACCTCGCTATGAAATTCCGAGCCGAAAAACATTCACCCAAAGAGTGCTTCCCGCTCTCTATGTGAAAGTCAAGGAATCAGTTGCAACCGTGGTATCTTTGGCAGAATGGTACGCCATAACAACAGATTGTTGGACCAGTTGTGCCAACAACTCTTTTATCGGTGTCACCTTTCACACCATTAGTAATGACTGGCAGCTTCAGCACCTCGTCCTGGAGAATGTGGAGCTACCTGACAAGCACACAGCTGAGAACCTGGCTGCTAGTCTGGAGGATATTCTGAAGCAATGGGAACTTGATTCTACAAAACTTTCTGGTGCCACAGTAGACAACGCAGCCAACATACAAAAAGCAGTAGCAGATATTTTGAAATGGAAGTGCTTAGGTTGTTTTGGTCACACTATCAATCTATGTGTGAAAGCAGGGCTGAAACAGCAACAGATACAGGTGGCCCTTGCCAGATGTTCCAGGCTGGTCAAATTCTTTCGGAAATCCACAGTTGCTGCGAACCTCCTAACCAAGAAACAAGCAGCGTTGGAGTCTCCAGTGCATAAGCTGGTGAAGGATGTGGAGACACGATGGAATTCCACCTATGATATGGTTCAAAGGATCATAGAACAACAAGGTCCTGTGTGTGCAACACTGGTAGAGCTAAAACGATTAGACCTGTTGCCCAAGGAAGAAGACTTCACCCTGCTGGAGCAGTTGGTAAATGTCCTGAAGCCATTTAGAGATGTGACCATTCAAGTTCAAGGAGAACAGTATGTCACTATATCAATAATTAGACCACTCCTTCATCACCTCACTGAGAATGTGCTGCAACTACAGGAAACTGACTCCTCCGTAATCAAGAACATGAAGAGGGATATGGTCAGCAACCTTGGTTCTCGATACCAATCACTTTCAATTTCAAACCTGCTTGACTGTGCATGCTTTCTTGACCCAAGATTCAAGAGCCTGCCTTTCATGAGTGAGGACAATCGGAAAAAGCTTCACACATTTGTTTTGGAGGAGGCAATCGACCACTATGAGTCTCTAAATTCAGACACAGAACCAGCAGCTTCTGAAGAAAAGAATGAAGACCAGCTTCCACTGCCAAAAAAGCACAAGAGTGAATTAGGCCAGCTTCTTGGTGACATGTTTACCAATCTGAGTCAAGCGAAACAAGTGACCTCCAGGGACAAAGCAGAAAACGTCTTGCAGAAGTATCTTGATGAGCCATGCTTGAACATTGATGAGAATGCTTTGAAGTGGTGGGAGCAAAACAGTTCTCGGTTTCCTGCCATTTCCAAAATTGCCCAAAGACTACTCTGTATACCAGCCACAAGTACTCCTGCAGAAAGGCTCTTTTCAACAGCTGGGAACATTATCAGCTCAAAACGAGCGAACCTGGATCCCCATAATGCATCGATGTTGTGTTTCCTTGCAGAAAACTTGCAGTAGTTATGTAACTATTGCCTGATAGAGTCTTCACTGTGTTACTATGATCTCGAATGGAGCTGTGCTGTTGTGTAAAATTGTGAAGGTGTGTGTAAATGAGCATTAATGAAATACGAGGTCAGACTTACCGATTAATCGATAAATCGTGATACTGACTTCAAGTAATCGGCAATAATCGGCAATACCAATTATTTTCATTATCGCACAACGCTGATACACACCACTATCATACATTCACTACAATACATGCAAAGAAAAAGAAATACAACTACTTATCACCACTAAGTATATCCATATCTATGTATTATATACTACTTCTTTAAACCGTTTATATGATGAATACAATAGTGTCACAATTTCAACGTCTTCTTCTACTGACTTGCACAACTGTGATGACTTCCTAGCGCCCAATGTCACATCTACAACCAAACTGTATTTGCTGTGGACAGCTCTATGGATAAATAGTACTTGTTGCCTCATTATCAACTTGTAAGCTTCTTCAAACCAATCTCCAACTGTACTTCTCACAGAATTGGTATATCCTATTCCCAGTCCTTTCCTAATCACCCGTCTCCACGCAGAATCCACTAACTTGCAAACGTATAATTGCACAGTGCCACTGCATGATCAATGCAGTATTGCATGGATGCATCCATACTGTCTGACTTAGTTGTCATACTAAAACATGTACAAAGCAGCAACCAAGACATTATATGTATGTTGCTATCCATTTATGTATACAGATAAAAGTGATTGCTATATTTTGATTAAATAAAACCAAATGCTTGCAGCGTCTGTTGATTGAGTACTGTGACATGTTAACATTATATTTTGTTACATTGTACTCGTTTAGGCCGATCATTTGCAAGGGGAAGAAATGAAGTATCAAGCAGCTAAACAAGCATATCAACAGGCTCTTGTGGATTTAGGGCGTTCACATAATTTAGCAATTCTCACTAATATTGTATGTACTATGAGATGTTTTTGGTAGGTTTTTGATGCCTGGTTTTTAGTGCTTAATGTATCTTGCAGGAACAGGCAAACAGTGGCAGAATAAGGAAGCTAATGGAAGGAAGAAAAAGGTGTGTTTTATGAATTCTAATGTTTGGTTTTTCTGAACTCTGATATTTGACTGTAGAGCTGAAGAAAGACATGCAATTGCTCTTGAAAATGTGTCAACTATGTTTGAAAACCAGGATATTGTAGTAATCAGTTAACTGTTATTTGTTGTTTTAGCTTCGAAAGCAGAGACAACAAGCAAATCAGAGTGAGCAAGAGAAATGTCAAAGAAGGCATGCAGGATTATATTGTGATGGTTTGTTTGGCTGATGGTTTGTATTCCATGCAGGAAGAAGGTACAACTTGTAGAAAATATGAGGTCAATGAAAGTGACAGCAAAACCACCACCGCCACAAGACATCATACTGGTATGTGATAAACCTAAAGGCACACCACATTTTATGTTGTTGTTGTTGTAGTTAGATTTATCAGCAGTGCAGAGTCTGTTTAGTTATTAACAAGGCTAATTATTTGGCTAACTGACATAACAAATTCTAAATTGATTTAAGCATCTACAGTTAGGGCTAGTTTGCTTTGCAGAGCTAACAGTGTTCGGAGCCTTGATGAATGTTAAACAGTTTGATTGAAGAGCACATCTAAATCTTGTATCGTAAATGTTGTTGTATATGCAGAAATATGGTACGAATTATCTGTGGCAAGATGGACAAGGCTATCTTTCATAACGTACCTGGGCACAACAGTATTTAGTAGGTGATTTTGCACTCAATGGATTAACAACCAAGAAAGTTTGCCAATGTCATGTATTCTATTGCAAGCAAGGCATTGGGTTCTGTTCATGTACAATGTTTTTGGAAGTTATCATGTGTATTGCTAGGCTGATGCCTTGTTGAACGTTGAGTTTAGGTTATAACAAGCTTGTCTTTGTAGAAGCTACAAAGACAACTTACTGGCACTGCCACCTCACATGCCAACATTGAGGCTTACATGTTATTCTTACCTTGAACTAGTTAAGGTGTTCAGACTATCAGTAAATTTAAAGCAAGAAACCAAACTTAGGACTAGAGGCATGGTTTACATCTCTATATGAATTTTTCAATTATGTGTTGTACCTGGTAATGCAAGATGAGTCAGTCAATGTTTAACATGACTATGTCATGTACGTAACATGACTATGTCATGTTCTTGTAGTTAACAAGAGCACCAGTTTGAACTGAATTTATATTTTAGAATCTTGCTGTCGGCAGAGGGCGTCGTGTACGTCTCACCAATGTTGAAGGCTACTCTGCTACATATTATCACTTGAATGGGGAAAGAGCACACAAAGAGACACCAGACAAACAGGTTGATTAAACATTTTGTTCAAAGTTATGACTATTGCATTGTCTTGTTTCATACGATGTTCTGTGTAGGGAAATGCATTTGTGGCAGCTGATCAAGTGGAAGATTTGGTGAATCAAAAGAAAGAGGTGATGCTATGTTATGTGGCTAAACTCAGCGACACTTTGCTTACTAGTCTGCTGTTTAGGCGACTGCAAGAGAACAACAAGAGAGGGATGAAAAGGCTAGGTTACGACATCACCATGCATGCAAAGAGATGAGACTGAAGAGGGTAGTTAGAAGCATAACGTAAGACGAATGGTTTCTTGTGTTATGTTTTTGTTGACATTTAGGATTATAGCGAAATGATGGATGAGTTGGCTGTCTTAGAACGAGGAGATCGTCTGCACAGGCAGAAAATGCTTCAGAGATTGCCTGTCAGCTGCATGATATTTTCCAACTCATGGTCTGTATAGTGTTTGTCTGTTTGATAGAAGAGAGTGTTTGTTCCTCCTCACAGACGGATGGAGGAAGCTGCTGAAATGCAACGAGAAATGGAGAGAGCTTTTGAAGAGATTGCTATTCAAGAAGGTGAGAAAATAACCATCTAACAAACAGACAGATAACAAGTATGTCATTTCTCTGAACACTAAAATCTCAATTATGTTAAAGAATTTCATTTGACAATGTTGAATGGAGAGACAGACAGACAGGCAGGCAGGCAGGCAGGCAGACAGACAGGCAGGCAGGCAGGCAGGCAGACATATAGACCCTAAGGAGAATTAACATTATTAAGGAGATCCTATTTACGAGAGTCTTTTTGATTAGTTACAGATAGTGTGCTATTATTATTTGCTGCTTGTCTGTTGCAGAGTGTTCAAGTGAGCTGAATAGAAGCCTGGATGGACAAAGGCAGAGTCCTGTGGTCAGTAAGTTGAGGTGGCCTTACACAGGCAATGATGCTGAGTGATTAATGTTTCTAGCTTTTTGTTGGCCCCTCTGCTGCTGTAACCTCAGCAGCTAAACCTTCTGTTGAATCAACCACAGAACCTGACAGCAGCAAGGAAAAACCTTCTGATCATGAAACCGAGGGCGACACACCTGCTGAGATTGAAACACCTACTAGTAGTAAACTGGAAGGCACATCAGATCAAGATTACAGTTGGTTTTCCATGGTGCACGTGCTTTTCTTGTTTTGTATGCTTTAATTGCTGGTATGCAGATCCCATGCAGAAGCTGTTGGAACGTGTTAAAGCACAGCGTCAGGCATGGACCAACTACTACCAACAGAGAAGGACAGCAACAAGTATTCCAACAACATCAAGTGAAAGTAGTGTGAATGAGAATGAGGAGAAGGAGGAAGAGGACATGGTAGAGGAAAAGGATGAAGAGGAGGTCGAGACTGAGGAACAGGATGATGATGATGATGGCGAGCAACACACAGAAGAAACAGAGGAAGAGGAGGACATGCTGACAACTGCCTGCGAAGAGGATGATGACAAACACGAACTATCAGTGTAAGAATTAATAATCAGACACACAAGCCTTTTAGTGATCGTGTGATAAGAATATTAATTCTGTGGAACTGACTACTGGTTTTCTTAACCCTTAAGAACTCTAGCAAGTGACAGCTTACCTTCGTTGTTAGTTGTACATCTCAATGTTTTTCATTAGAGATTACTCAAAGGGGCAGTTTGCTAGTCTTGCTATGCCAAAGAAAGAACTCTGCAGCAATCACACTGAGGGTCTGGCACTGTATGTACTTACTGTATTTCGTACCCAAGTAGTCAGCGTGTAGCTGTTGTGCTGTTACTAGTGACAATGCAGTACAGCCAGTCTTTGTGAAGCATGAGGATGTTGTAATGAAGTCAGTCACTACAGACAGGGCAAAGAGTGATGGTAGCAACCAACATGTTCCAGTCTCATTATCTGTTGAATCTGTTGATAAAGAAATTGACTTGCAGTCAGTAAGCTACATCTCACCAGATGACCTACTTCAACACATCCACAAGCAAAGAAAACAATATGAAGATCAACGTGCTTTAATGATGTCACAATATACATTTATAACAGACCCGTCATCTAGACTTGATAAATCTTCAACAGGAACAACTGAAGTTTTATCCTCTTCTTGCCAAGAATTCCCTGTTCTCTCACATCATAACATCCCTCTTGTTTCTGTGGCCGGCTCTGTTTCGCAGGGTGATTATTTGTCTATTTCCAGTGCTATGTCTTGCTCTCCAATGTCAAGGGAAGTCACTGCAACTTTGCCACTTCATATGACATCATTGTATGACAGTCATGTTGTTGCTGCACCTGTAGTAAAGCATTCACCCTTGCAGGAACATTCAGTGGATGGAGACAGCATCTCACACTCTATAGATGGGAGTTTAAAGACCATGTCAACAGGTGACCAACAAGCAATCAATACACATTTGTATGATTGCAATGGTGTAACTACTCTCTCAACATTAGCAAAGGTTTCCAGTGGTGAACTGCCAGATTTACCATGCTACAAGCAGTGTGGAGAAGAGAAAAATGTTGATGTGAGGTTTGCTGGTGAGGAAGGCCAGCAGTTGTCTCATGCAGGTCAATTAACTTCAGGGACTGAAAGTCAAAGTGCTCTGTCATCATTTGCATTAGATCAACGTAGTAGTTATCAGCAATTTTCTCAAGAGCAAGAGCTTGTAGCTTTATCTTCTTCTCGTGCATCGTCTCTAACATTAGAGAATGCTTCCCAATCTCAATCACAAGGTTCAGCAGCTATCTTGTTGGATGACGATGGACTAGAAGAACAGGTCCACATGCCTCCTGCTATTTTGCTGCCATCCAGTAGCTGTCATTCACCACTCAGCAGTGACAGACACTCACTATTTAGCAGCAACAGTGGCAGCCTAATTGATTTAAGTCGTTGTGTAGACATTGCTCAAGCATTTCAAGAACCACAAGATGAGAGACTTGTGGCATGTATGCAAGAAACAGATGATATGTGGCTGCAAGAAGAAGCAGCTATGGATCTATCTACAGTTAATTCAACACGAAGTTATTCTTGCCAGCAGCAACCATGGGCTTTTTACCTGAGAACAGGTATTGACCCACCTCAGTTAGAAAACAGCAATTTGAGTAGCCAATTGTTTTCTGAACCCGGATCTTTTTCTGATCATTCATTGCCTGACTTCCTTCAAGGATCTGCGGATGTCTTTTCTAATGGTCAGTTGCACCAATCCAAAACACCAAGGGAAGAGGCTTTAAAAAGACCTTGTGCATATAGTCTTCAGACAGAGCCAGACTTGTCCCTTCTTCAATCAGGTGGTAGGAATCAGGGGATGGCAGGAGAACACAGTCATTCTTTGTCGTCAGGGAGTCAAGGAGAGGACATACATAACCTGCACAAAGGAGTTTCACTGCAAGAAGCATTTGCAAGACGTAAAAAGTCTTTTGTTGAAGCATCTCAAGCCAGACAGCAGCAAATACAAGCAAAATCTAGAGAACGAGAAAAACAATGTGTGAAGACAAGCATGGGAAAGGTGACCAGCACTCCACTCAGGTCAATTTCAAATTCAACCATGACCAAGAAAATGCAGAAATCCTGTACATCCAGTCTTCTTACAAAGAAAACACCAGGTAAAAATGATTTTTATATTTCTTTTAAGTTTTCAAAATCTATTTTAATAATTTTTAGCTTTACTTCAAGACAAGAAAGCACTGCAGAAAGAACATAGTCAAAGAAATAGAAGGTAAGATTAATTAATTTTCATTGGTTGGTTAACCCAAATTAGTTAGACTTATACCCAGTCCTCTTCTCTCGTGCTCGGATATTTACATGCGTGACGATTTGTTTATTATGTATATAAGTCGGTGACAAATACTTAATTAATGACATTGGTATTTGATCCAATAAGAGTGTACTACTTGTTTGTAGGCAGTCAGCAAGCATATGTTAAGTATCAAACAGCAATACAAGCCTGATAATTCTAAGACCAGTCATTTGCACTATGTTTAGTGACTTTGTAAAGCTGTTGGATTGATTAGTGCTTATGAGAATTCAACAAGCACAATGACAGTGAGCTTCACATCCAGATGCAAAGTTTATGCTGCAGTGAGAGAACTTTGTGATCAGAGCTTGCTGTTTTATTGTAGTCTCTTTTATCAATCTACGTCGTATATGCATGAGGCTTTTGAACTGTTTGTTAATTGTGTCAGTATCATTATGTATGCATGTTGTAAGAACATGGAAGCAATATGGCTTACAGTTGGGCTAACCTCTTACAAATATAAGGTGCTTACTCAATGTCAAGACAAGAGCAGTTTCACGTAGCTAGACCCTTCTCGGCCTTTATTGCAGGGAAGGGTTTGCCTACGCAAAGACTAAGGCGAGAGTACAGGTATGAAGGGCTACTGTGCAGCTTGAAGTGACACACACACACACACACACACACACACACACACACACACACACACACACACACACACACACACACACACACACACACACACACACACACAATTCAGCTACTAGCCTTGAGTTTCAGTTGCTAAAGCATGGCCACATACTAGTGCATCTGTCAAGTTGTTACTAACTGAAAGATGTCAAAGCTTGCTGTGTAGGTTAACCAAAGTTTGTAGAATAAGCTAGAGGCCATAATAGTATGTACATGATAGGTGTCCCTTATTCTCAATTATAGATTAGTTCATACACTTAAAAATACAATTTAATTGCACTAATTTGTAGTCCAAGTTCAACTATGAGAACAGGTACCTGAAAGTGTGCAGTTCTTGCAACCCATAAACCATAATAGGCAGACTCTTACCATTGTATGTACAGTAAGT
The DNA here is from genome assembly GCF_963422355.1 of Corticium candelabrum. Classification (NCBI taxonomy): domain Eukaryota; kingdom Metazoa; phylum Porifera; class Homoscleromorpha; order Homosclerophorida; family Plakinidae; genus Corticium; species Corticium candelabrum. The sequence continues at coordinate 3,928,649 of NC_085105.1, forward strand.
AGCTTTGCTGCTTATAGAATTGCAACTTACTTGAATTTCCAGATACTGTATTGATTATTTGATTAATAACTATGGCGGGCCTAACATTCCAACACTTGCAGATTGTATGAGAAATTACCAGAAGTTCAGCAAAAGCGCCAAGAAGAAAGCAGGCAAGCTTTCTATGCTGCAAACCAAAGCAAGGCAAAGCTTTACAGTCAGGTTTATACCAAATGCAAATACTCAATTGCAATGAGGGCTGTTGTCTTGATTGCTATGATGTGTTGTTACAGCGTTTACGTGTACAGAAACAGAAGAATCAAGGTAGGATATCTGGCTCTATAGACTACTTGGGTACTGAAATTAATTAGTTTAAACTATGTCGTTTTGCAGAATAGTGCATTGGATTTTGCTCTTGTATGTGGGCAGACGGATAGTCCTTAGACAAGGAATTCTTGTCTTAGAATTTGTATAGTCAATGCTGATATACCATTGGCGATTCACTTTATATTGTACATTGTGTATTATGGTTGATTTCACAGACTATTTTCTAGTAAATGGAAATTTACCTGTAGTCCTAATGGCTAGAGATCTAGTATGGTAAAGGCATGCAGGTCATGACAGGTCAACAACATCGAGAGCTTGTGAGCAACTGTTATTTATAAAGAATATCTTGCTTTAATTGCCAGAAAATTAAAACTAGATTTTTTGTAGCTATGAAAGTCATTACATACGCACTTTCCACTCTCACACGCCTTTGTGGCAGTTTGCTCGCGCAACATTCTGGGTCTCCGAGCGGTATGCAGAAGCGCGTCTTGTTGCATTTGTTTAGTTAGATGGACTCTAAGAAGCAGTTTTTGAACTGGAAAACGGCACGGCGAGTTTTTCAGTTGGTAAGCAACGTTGCAATATAATGTGGAGTGTGAAACTGCAGTCTTTGGTGTCGTCACGTACTCTTCTCCTCCACTACATTTATTTAGTGCTGTTAGTTGGCATGGTTTGCGGTAGACAATGTGGAGGTAACAGATAGACTGCTACAGTCTTAAAGTGTCAGTCCTAAAATGTCGGACGAGCCCGTTCTTTGTGCTACGTGTGTGTACATGCGTTATAGCCTATTAGACTAACATATTTGTTTTGATTGCCTAGCTAGAACTCGTGACATCATATGCATTCGAGAACTGAAACAATTGTATATGTTTTGCCCGTTGTCGTGTAGTTGTTGCAAGATTATAATTTGTATATCACACTTGCATGGTTGTCATTCCAAGTCACGACCAAGTCACGCTGGTCGCGTTGGAAATTTCTAGTAGTAGTCTCACCAGTGCAGTGGCCTAGGCTAGGAGAAAGAATGGATGGATAGCTAGTTGAGGGAATCTTGTTATTATTACTAGAATTTCTCATGGACTTGAGGGATCATGGGATGCATACTTCACCACTTGTCTCGTTTGTCGGTTTTGGTTGTCAGTCTTTCTGTCATTCTTTTCTGTTTCTTCGGTTTTACTCTTTCCATTAACTACACTAAGGGTTTATAAACTTTGCAACTCACATAGGAGGGAAGTAACTTTATTCAACTAGGCCATAGGTATCTATGATGCTATGGGGTGCCATGATACCATGCACTGATGGCACAGGTTTCAACAAGTTGAAATAATCAGTAATCAATTTATTTGCAGAAGTAGATACTATGAAGATTGCTTTGGGGCAAGGAAGTGACTGAAATTAACATAATGCAGAAGAAAATATTGTGTTAAAATTAACACCCTGCTTTGAGACACTATTCTCTTTATAATCACAATAGACATGTGACACAGGAGAATAATCAATTACCACTAAATGTCTTTCTGGAGAACAACATACTGGCCCGGGTCGGCTTGGTTGTTTGTAGCCACATGTTTACACAAGGCCCGCTAAATTGCCCAGGCCCCATAGTCCCAGGGTCAGCCCTGTTTTGTGTTCACACGTCCATAGCCACCATCGGCATCTCTGCTAGATGCATAGGGTCAGAAGTGCGAGTCATCACATGGTCTGTAAACAGTGGTGGGACGCAGAAGTGTACTATGGACTGACAAAGAGGTGACTACACTCATTGGGATATGGGAGATGAGAGTGTGCACAAAGCACGTGAGATGAGTCCACGATCTTCACGATTGTTAACTGCACAGACCTCTCAACTCTCATGATTTTGTCGTGAGACTCACGATTTACGGGCATGTCTCATGATCTCACGATTTGCAGCCAATTCTCACGATTGCCAGTCTTTTCTTCCGACAAGCCTACTGTGAGACACTCTGACAGTTGTTTTATGCAGACTCATTAGCTCCGTCTTTCTGGACATAGCGGATTCTTTGAACTAGACTCTGTATACGGCTCTGCTTGCTTGTATCTGGGGTATCCGGTGTATCTACCTGCAGTAAAAGTATAATTACGTAACATTTGGAAGTTCAAGGCAAAGCCTTAGCACACGAAAATGTAAAGCGAGGCCAACACGTAATCTGTCAACCATGCCTATTTTGAATGTTTTATGGGCATGGTTGTTTGAAAAAGACAGTCTCACGGTTTGGTACAAAAATTTTGAGAGGTGTGTGCATGCATGTACTAGTCAATGATGGGCGGAGCTATATCATTACTGCATCGGGCCCAACCCAGAATTCAAAGTGAGTCGTGTCTGTGGGCCCGGGGCCCAACTTGTGGCCCGAATAATTGTCATGTAAACACACGGTCCCGGGTCAGACCCGGGTCCCATAACGTAATGGGGCTTTGTCGTGTGAAAGCGGGCCTCCCGAGCTGGTCTGGCAGCTGTGCATGTGTGTTATCTAGCAAGATGGCGTGGTTAGAGCAGGAAACATTGTATCTTGTTGATTTGTGTGGCAAAGAGAGCATATAGGTCTATAGGAAAGGATGTGGACAAAACAAAGAAGTGTATGAGACGTTAGCAGCACAGATGAAAGAAGCTGGTTACAGTAAGTGACGCTTTCTGCATTTAATTGTCATAGAACTATCAAGAAAAAATGTGGGCAGCTAGCCCATCCATGATAGAATACAAATGTGATTTTGAGGAGCTTCATTGTTTTCCTTCGTTAAAAGCTAGTTAATTAGGCAGGAAGTACTGTAGTATTGTTTACCTTTGGTATTATGAACATTTACTTTGATACCTGCTGCTGTAACTTCAGGACATGAAGTTAGCAACAGTTTGTTGTTTTCAACTCAAACTTACTGACTGTTGGAAGGTTGCTAATCTCGTGACCTTAATGATATAAGTGTTAATCAATGCATCAGCCTTGCTCAGAGAATGGACCCAACTTCATTTCACACATGCTAGGGTACAAAAACAATGCTGGCTAGTAGTGTGATTTGCATGTGCGTTAGTACTCATCATGTGCTGAACATGTGCGTACTACGATAATTATGGATCAGAACCAGCATCAATTCAGCTACCCTGCCATCACTATGTTGTTCCTTGTGCATCCTTTGATTTGGGCATGAACTTGGTGACATAGACAGTCTCTTGCTCGTTTCACATCATTTTGTAGGTACTTTCAGCATATGCGGCCCACAAGTCGGCTTGATTATCTTTCGCACAGAGCAAGGAGATCGTGCCAGTCCAGCCCATGCCTAGCATGGCAAGATTTGCCAGGCTAGGCCAGCATGACTCAGCCCACGTTCACACAATATTCTGACTCGTGCTGTACTGATTACAAGTGCTCGTGTGAACAGGCTATTAGTCTACTTTAGTCACACAAAACTAAAGAATTATGTTTTACCAACATTTGTATGAAAACAAGAAAAGGAAATGAGTAATTAGATTTCAATTGGAGATGGACAAAGCCACTGTTTTGGCAATAATACGGAATTTTGCAATATGAGTATTTTATCAGTGATGCTTAGTTTTCATATTGCTGATACAGTAGTCAATGTTCGTGGATGCTTGCTTTCATTAGATCGTAGGTATCTTTTAATTAAAGATGGGCTGATGGTTTTGTGGGTGTGGATGGGATGTTCCTGTGGATGGGCTTTCAACTTGTCACTGATGTGTTGCATGTTTGTCTTTTATAGCTGTTAACTAGTGTCTCAATTGGAATATCAGCTGGGATACTCAATCATATCAGAATCAATGGCAGACATACTGGCGAGTGTTGGTTTCACGCAGATTACCAAGCTTGTATATTCAGCACGTTTACTCCTGCCATCAGTCTCGTGTTGACTGGTTCATTTCTTGTCCTCGATGTTTTGATCGATCGTGAAACGATGCCAAACGTCAGACGAGTTGCATCTTGGATTGAGGCTTTTGTTGCTGGGCAACTTACGATGTTGTGGTTTGGAGTATTTATGTATTTACTGGTGCAGTGGATGAGAACCATTTTAGACTTTCCATTTATCCGACTGGATAAGACTGTCACCGTGTGTCCAAACGTCACGTCGGTTGCATGTTCAATTCCGGAGGACGTTCATGCAGGAGCAGCCATATTCATTACTTTGTGTGGGGTGTCATTTTTTGTGTGGGTAGGCTGCAGTTTATGTTTAGCGATAAATCTGGTTGTGTAAGATAACTTTGATTATTTTAGCTTGTTGACTTTCTCGTAACTAGGTCGGCTGTTCGTGAGATGACGAGTAATCTTGCTGAACTTGCTCTTTCTTCAACTCTTCCAGTTCGTGAAGTATCCGCCCAAAGCAATGGGCAGCTTCCGCAACAGCGATTGTCTGCATTGCAACCAGACCAGGAATCAACGAATTCAGTTAATGAGTCACCTGTCAACATACCTCCTGTCATTATGCCTCCTGTCATTATGCCTCCTGTTTCTCAGCCTTATATGCAACACATGGGTCACTTGCCATTCTTCTCTGCTACACACATGCAAAGTGGCAATCTGTCGAGTCATCACATGGTTCAACCTATGGGCGAACCTTACTCTGCTGGTCAGAGAGCGGACTTCCAGACTCAACCAGTCTCACAATTCCAAGTTCAATCAGGCAATGAAGATCGTAATCCAGATCTGCAAGCACCAGTCATATTACCTCCTGTTACTGGAGAGGATCAATCTGGGACTCATATGCTGTCTCATCGATTCAACTTGTCATTAGTTCAAGGCATGAATCCAAGAACAGGTGACATGGCTGAGCATCAACTCAATAGTCTTCGTGCGAGGCGAATAGGGCAGAATGAGTCTTCAAGTCAGAATGAATCATTTAGTCACACTGGCAGATATGCCATGTTGCCTTCTGAACATGCTGTATAGCTTGGAAATATCAAATATTACTACGTACTACACCCGTTCAAGTGATTTGAGCATATGTATGACAATCATAGTCTAGCTCTGGACATGAGAAGACAAACATTATGTTAATAGGAATTAATAACAAGCTGATATCTACTATGCAACAAGTAGAGGTGTTTAATTATTGTGTAGTCTAGACTTAAATTGTTCCGAAAGATTTTAGCGGACGCATGAACTGGAAGGATATGGCCATCATGTTACTGACTATAGTGTAGGTTTGCAGCTGTGTGTAAATAAATAAGAAGTTTTAGCAATGTATACCTTTGGTCTATTGGTCTTATAATTATGTGTTATGCGTGCGCGCGCGCGCGCACACACACACACACACACACACACACAACACACACACACACACCTGTAGTCGGGCACGGAAATGATTTTTTAAGTAGGTCTTCTAGTGAAACGTGGTCGTGGAGAGGAGAAATTTGAGGTTTGTGTGTACATATATATATATATATATATATATATATATATATATATATTTTTTTTTTATTTTTTTATTTTTTATACATATAGTTTATTCAAATATAAATAATAGCTACCCCTCCACTAGAGGGGCCTCACAACGAAGAACAAACAGAGTAGTCTCTGTCTAAACCTAACATATATATATATATATATATATATATATATATATATATATATATATATATAATCATGAGTTCACGATTGCTCGGTCTTCCACTGTTTTCTTCATCTCCAAATGCTGTCCGTTGCATCTGTGGCCAAGTATTGGATAAGTTTGGTGATCATCTTCTTTGTTGCCGGAAGATTTCTTTACGTTCTAGACGTCATGGTGCATTAAGAGATGTCATTTTTCAAGCTTTGCTAGTACACGATAATGGAACTCCACACGAACAAAGATCTTCAGAGAACTATAGTCGACCTGGTGATGTCTATCATCCAAACTTTTTGTTTGGCTGCCCGGCTTATTTTGATGTAACCGTGTGTAATTCGTTCCAGCAAAGATTTGTGTCGCATTCAGCAAGCAACGCGGAGAAATTTCAAAGTGTATGAAGTATGACACCCAAATGTTTTCATCTAGTGCTCTCTTCTTTCCACTTGCAGTTGAATCATTTGGGTCATGGTCAGATGTCAGCTTGGATACATTGAAGACTATTGCATCTAAAACTGTTTCTGTTAATACTATTCAGTTTATAGTCAGTCTCTAAATAATTTGTTGCAGCAATGTCAGTCAAGTTGTGGTCATATAATGCACGCATGATTCTCAGTAGATTGTTGTTGTTGTTGTGTGTGTGTGTGTGTGTGTGTGTGTGTGTGTGTGTGTGTGTGTGTGTGTGTGTGTGTGTGTGTGTGTGTGTGTGTGTGTGTGTGTGTGTGTGTGTGTGTGTGTGTGTGTGTGTGTGTGTGTATACATATATATTATTTATATAAATTTTTATATTTTTATAGGTCCCACAAAGGACTAGCCGTACCATCTAAGCTACATCTAGCTAGTATCATTTTAGCATTGCTACACCACAGTCTAGTAGAGAGTTGCTGATGGAAATGACAAACAGATTAGCTAATTGAAACATTATTTTTAAATGAAGCTCTACGTGCTATGATCTTGAGCACTTAAAGGCTAGAAGCTGTCCAAAGACCCAGAGTCTCACCCACGAGCAGATGAAAAATGCTGCCTGTGCTGGACACATTTAGGTGATATCAGCCAGGCAGCCAGTAACATACATGAACCACTGTCGGTGAAACTCTGGCTATATAACGCCAAAATGAGATTGCATAGACTGGCTTTAGATTGTACAGACATGTTTTTGAATAACGTGTGTTAGATACTCATGCAGGTAGGTTTATATATATCTAAATAGATATATACTGAGAGCTTGATGGATTGCCATTTAGAGGACCACGCTCCTTTCTGTTGTGCGACCCGGATTAGAAGACTCGCTACAATCGGCAATTAAGATAGTGAAAAAATTTAATATAACAAGTAGAATTGTTGACAACATTCACTTCATATGTATCGTGTTGATCACGAGTCCCTCAGGTGGTCCTATAGCTCAGTCGGTTAGAGCGCCGTGCTGATAATTCTGCGATTCCGTAACGCGGAGGTCGCAGGTTCGAGCCCTGCTAGGACCATGATTTTTAGTTGCCATTTTCTTTTACTGTTTATTACGTAACGTTATTGTAGTTTTTATACGCATATTGTTGCAAATCTCCTGGTTGCTGTGCTCTGGCTAACGAGCAGCCACTTTTATAATTACCTACATAAATTATTAAATTTACTTGTCTCACGCATCAGACACCGTCACACGCCATCTCACGCCTAAGGCCCTAACGAGTGCCCGTTCTCTACACTATTGGGTCTTTGGAGCTTCTTTGTCCTTAGTATTTTGAATCTAACAACTGTCCAAGATTCCCACGGCTTTCCAGTAATTTTTTGAACAGATATACTGACGTTAGTTAATCATAACATCATACGTGTATGCAGATGTATGCGCGCGCGCGCGCGCGTGTTATAATTAGAATAAACTGCTGGTCAATCTGCTTGAAACACGCACACAGACCAAGTTCGACGTACTTACAACAAACATCAAATCGATTTATGAGCATTGGCTGTATTGCTTACATCATGCAGGTCTCCATTTCGGGATTTATCAAAAGTGCATGTATGTGGGCCAACACCAAGCAGGATCTTCTCATCAGAAGATTGGAATGATTGCCTAAGCATCAGCAAAGCACAAACAAATGCATGGCCAGATAAATGTACAGGGTGCATATCATTATGTGGGATATGGATGTTGGTTTTATATGCCTAACTGATCGGAATACTCAGTAATATGCCTATAACATGATACTTACACAATTTAGTACTCTTATTTGCCCAAACAAAGAACAGGCTGGTCGGTTAGTATAATCTAACTTGGCCGCGAACAGAGACTGGCTATTTGCACTATGTAAACCACAGTAGATCAAAGCAACTTGCTTGTTGGCTTGTACTGCAGTATGTATTATTAACAATGTAAATGAGTCATTGTGTCTTATATCAATATTTGTACTACTTATTCAAATATTGCCAGTCCAGTGAAATGCGTACACAACAACAAAGTTCGCATTGACTATAACTATTATCTCTTAACTTCGTCAGTCTACAGTGCTACTGCGACGAGAAAAAGTATCATGATTGCTTACTCAGCTTCTCTCGACCATGAGGGGCGGTAAAATCCAAGTCAGGACCAATGGCAGTGATTCCACGTGGATTGAGGTGAGTATGACTTTCCTGCAAATCACCATATACAATCAGTTATACAGTAAGTATCACACATGCACGTGTGCACACACACACACACACACACACACACACACACACACACATGCATGTGCACACACACACACACACACATGCATGTGCACACATATGCACACAACAACAATAACAACAACAACAACTTAAAACAAGACACTTGTTTTGTAAACCAAACTAATTAATAGTCAACCCTCTAGTAGTTCAGATTTTGTCCCATAGCCATTCGTAAGTAAAGAATACAATTATTTGGTATCCAGCAAAAATTTATCAGCTGCAGGCTCTGCCTCCCCCAAATGGTTTAGATAATACATATGCAGGGGCATAGCATGACCTCTAGAAATGAGGGACTAGACTTCACGCTGCTACAGGACACGCCCACTTCTTATTAGCTTTGGGTTGTATGTTAAATCAGTGGCGCATCTAGACTACAAAAAAGTGGTGCAAACCTGGACAATTTAGCGACGTTTCACTTAATGTTTGCGATTACCATAGTATACATTAATGTCTCATTACCAGATGAAGTTCATATCTACAACATAGCATCATGGTATATTATATGTGTACTCATGAGGAACACAAAACACACATTAATATGAGAGCAAGAAATGGTCTGGCTATGCTAGACAAATATAATAGAGAGTTGGTGTATACAAGGCTTGTACAATACCTGATAATGGTGTTCGATGTGTTGACGGTCAACAGTATCACCAATACCACAGAACTGGTAGACGTCTCGAGTATAACCCCACAAATTGGGGTAATCCACAATCCGCTTCTTATTGCACTAACAACAACACTATAACTACACTCACATTTCATGTGAGAATGAGTTAGAGTTACCTTGAAATGTCCAACATAAACCATATCGAATCTAACCAGAGTAGTGAAGAGTCTCACATCAGCCTCAGTCAGACGATCACCACACAAGAACCTATTGGACTTCAGAATTTCCTCAAGCTGACAAAGTTGACCAATTTCGTGAGATACAAAATAACCAAAGCAACAAACTCTGTTTGAACTCACTCTGTCAAGAGCACCAAACAAAGGCACAACGTTCTTGTCGTATGCAGCTTGAGTTGATGCAAATCCACATTTGTAAACACCGTTGTTCACCAAACTACATAAATTCGCCAACTGTATACAGTAATTTACATTGAAACAAGTCGTAGATTTAGGCTTTTTAGAAAAACAAGAAGCACCCAAGTGGAACAACTAGGCAACACCAGATATCTTTTCATTGGTTCGCAACAACGAAGATAACATGTATCCATTGCCTCTAACCCTAAACCACTAACTTATTACCAGAGGCGTGACATGCTAGGGTACAGTAATGCAGGCTGGTCAAGTGACATATGACCAACTCAGTCTGCCATTGCAGAGAACGGGCTATTCAGCTAGTTTTCTAGATTTGTATTGAAACTCCAAACATACTCAAACCTTGTGTCAAAGACTGCTTTGTATTGCAACAGTAGCATTCATGCCTCTGCATTTAATGTAACAAGCATGCATTTAATCACTGATGTCCATTAACATAATTTCAAAGTCTCTTCCAATAAACTTCATGTCTACATAGCCTCAAACTTGCAAGACATTAAGAGACCCTTTGTAGTGTCCTCAAGCAAACATCTCAGACTACGTAGTAAGCCAGTGTAGTTACTGTCCAAACTTTGGTTGACGTGTTATGCCTTCAGTCAAATCACAGCATAAACTAGCAAACAATGAAAACATATCTCTGGAGCTGCTGCAGTCCTATTGCCACCCTGGTACCTCAATACAGTTCTAAAGTAATCAGTTTTCCGTCGTGTCATAACAAGAATTGCATTCAATATACATATGCAAACTCTTGACATAACTACCATAATAATTCTAATCACATCTGTAGCTGTAGGAACTTCTCTCTACTATACGTACGGTACCATTTAGTAAGATGTGTTTGCCCTCATCGGTTCACTATAAGAAGTCATCCATTTTTCCGGCATTTTCACGAGCATACAAAGCGTATGCTAGGGGAGGGAGCTAGAACTTGCCGTACGCTTTTGTAAAATGTTTGTAGATGAGCATGTGCAGGTTCTGGCGTATTCACGAGAAACACTATTAACTGAAGATGATCGAAACTGCTGGTTTTTCACAAACTGATATTAAACATTTTAACGGTACATGTATTAAATACTCCTAGCAGCTAGCGGACCTTTATAAATATCCTGGTTTCTGGCTACCACATCTGGGTGTGTTGGTGTGCTTGGCATGGAGCTTGGCGTAGAAAACGTCCACCATATTCAGTTAAGCCAAATGGCTGCTGCAGTGCCCAAAAGCCAACTAGCATGTATCAACACTTTGTGAACGAGTTCGTGTTTGCCACCTCTAAACGTTTTGACCGTCAAGATGCTGTTAAGATTGAAGCACACACTCTCTGGAAATCTGGCAGTATGAAGAAAAGGAAAGAAGTATTTAAATACACTGTTGATAAGTTGGAAAGGACCAAGAAAAACAGGGTGAAAGCGTATTTTCAATGCAGTTCAACACTGAAGGTACGTACATTTATAACTTGTTGAGTTGCTGATAAAGGCTCTTTCACAGTGCTGTTCAATATGTAAAGTTTGTATGTAATGTTGCAGGCTAGCAACATTTGATCGTATGCTTTCACAAAGGAGGAAGGGGCCAGGGTAGAAAAAGCATACACTTTGTACGCTCATATAAAATGCTGAAAAATGGATGACCCCTAAGCAAAGAGCTACACGAAACAAATTAGCCAACTGCTTTTGCTTACTCGTAAATCCAACTGTTGTGATCATCAATCTTTTGTCTGAGCTCTGTCGGGTAGAGATCTAAAGCTTTCTGTTCCGGTGTAGCACAAAACTTGTTGAATTCCGTGTTGAACATACGAATAATCTCTGCAGACTCGTTGTTACAGACAGTTTCTTTTTTCTTGTCCCACAAGACAGGAACTGTATATCGACCTCCGTATGTAGGCTCTGCCTTGAAGTAGAGCTCCTTCATGTACCTATACAATAATATCACGTATATAGTAAGTAACTTATACCTAATGTATTTTAGTAGTGCTGTAGAGCAAAATTAGATAACAAGTGCAAATTAATATAATCATGCAGATGACATCTGATGTACTATATAATATTGCAAGTACATAAACATTCGTTCACAATGGTTTGTGTCTTTGTTTCTTGTTGAAATCTTGAAAATTATATAACACAATAACCTAAACAATTTACAAAATAGCAAAGCTAATTAATCAGTTACAGTACACTGTAAAATAAAATTAAGGTGTTATAAAAGTTATTAGCAGAAATACATCTTTGTGATATCTTAATTTTGTCCAATGCATTTGATGAAGCACAAACCTATGCTTCTGACAGATTCTCATTACAGCTAATGTGACAATTAACATCAAATTTGTGTCTAGTGACGTCACTCAACAAGGACCAGATTGATTGAGTGATGGTCCTCAATATTGGTAGGTGTGGCCTTCTAAACAACTGACAATTAAGATCTTGTAAGACTGGCACCTTTCACAGGTTTGAATGGTCAGCAACACATCACTGTCCTGTCTAATTGTTTCCTATAACATATTTCCTACAAACTGGTACGTTAAACTTTGTTTACAACATGTACTAATGCAATATTGTTTCCTGAAGTTAAACAACATCAAAAAAATGCTGGCCATTATATAATAATACTATGACAGTCGTCTGTGAGCACATAAATCAGTCTAATACATGATATACAATGTAATATAATATGTATTGTACATCTGAGTTGGGCAGTTCCAAGCAATTTGAATTCAACGTCCGAAGATCACACTGTTGGAATTGGTTTCAGGCAGTTCCATAACTGAACATTTCCAGCTGTTCTAATGCTTCTAGAACTGCCGCAACTGCAAACTGAACACACCCTAAACCAAGCATTAAATAATTAATTAAACCCAGTATTCCATTCACAGCAGTGAGGTTCGCCTGATAGAGTAGCAAGTTTCTGAGTTTTTTAGAGTTTCTGTGATTGCCGTATTATTGACATGAACAATATTTAAAAATATATCATGTTTTTTAGTATTTAAAAAAATTAATGTTTAATTAATTAATTAAATAAATACTAATTAATACTATTAATTAATTAAGTATTCCATCCACAGTACTGTCCTCACACTATTCAAATAACATACATAAAGAAGCGTCTTTTGGGGCATGGGCCCAAGTACCAATATGTAACAACTCATGATCACTTAGAGTACTGCATCTACATGCCCATATATTACCCACGCAATATTTTGAATGCTTGACCTATGACACCAGGTCTAAAAATACACCTATAACTTGAAACGGATATTACCTAAAGCCATAAAGTGGATCTAGCTGACACTTTGGCTTTTTGTCAGTGAACTCCCAGCCATTGTCAAGTAGCAGCCAATCCACCACCGTAACCGGAAGAACAGCTTCAAGGCCTTTCAACTTCCTGAAACATTAAATACGTCCGGTCACGCGACCTCTCCTCTGCCGTAGGTAAACCAAACGCGTGTGCCGTGTACCTGTAGATTAGCGTGCGATGTGCCCATGGACACGCCAATGAAACGTACAGATGATAGCGGTCCGGCTCGGCCGGAAAGCCGCTCGACCCATCGGCTGTAACAAAATTGCGGAACGACGAGGGTTTGCGGACGAACTCTCCTTTCTCGTTAGCTACTGATTTAAAGACAGCGTGTTCTTTGCTAGAATCAGATGCCATCCTGAGCCGGTAGCGAGGAATAACCAGAAAGGCGAGACTTCTGGAAAGACGGCGCATGCGGAGACAACTGGCAGATTGAATTACAGATGAGAATGAGAGGCCTACTCGTGACTGTCGTCGAAGTTGTTCTCAGCGGCGATGACGTAATGGCGTAGGAGTGATCTCGTGAGTATTAGTAAAAGTGTTAGTTACTGGAATCTAAAAAGTTTTATAGAGCTAAGTCTAAAATATGTCGTTTTTCTATGTAATCAGATAGGCGTTCAGACATCAGATATGTATCCATATCTAGTATCCAACCCTTTGCACTACTACAGTATACATGCATACCAGTAATGCCTACCTAGATAATGCATTACCGTGACAACTGCAACGTTTACTACGATATTATTATTACGAATTTTGACGCTTTTTTCTAATAATAGACTGGCTAACAAGCAGAACAAGTCAGACTGTTTTAGCCATAATTGTTGATTGGGTTTCTTATCTCAACGAGATGTTATGTGCATTCTGAAGTTCCGATTCAGATAACAGATTTATTTATATAAAAATGTCTCATTTAATTGCCATAATGCTTTTAGGGAGATTATCTAATATGCATTGCCCGTGAATAATAAGAGTCCAAACGGTTGCAAAAATGCGATGGGCTGTTCTAAAAATAGGCCTTTCTCCGCTTTCGGCGGTCCTTCCACGCGAGGATAGCCGGGGCGATATCGCGTGATGTTGGCTTTATGTCACGTAACAAATAATATAATCAAATGATGATTGGTCGACTGTAAATCACATTTGAGTTACTTCCTAATTATTTTCTCTAAAGCATGTACAGATCAGTAAATAATCGCTCACGTCACAGCTGTCTTCTAGTCTGCTACAACAGCTTGTGCGCCAGACGTGTGTACCGACTGAAGAATATCGTTTGGGCGCGTTTGTAGGTTGCAAACACGTCCAGTATTCTTCCTACATCGCAATGAGTGAAGATATCTCTGCTAGTCGCGTGCAGCGGTTGTTTGCTTCATGATCAGCCACGTGCACGTAGAAATTTCACGCGTAGTCGCAATGGCTTTCGATCGACTCCGGGAGCGCGATGACAAAGCGCACATGTACAGTTGCCTAATCGCTATTGCGTCGTCTAGCTAGTCAACAACAAGAGAGGACAGAGTCTTAGACTTTGCGCGCATTGCGCGCTCTCTGGTCTGGAAATTCGAGGCTCACAGAGTCTGCGCGTTGCCCTTTTGTGCGCGACATGGCCGTACAGTCTTTGCGCTCGTTTCTCTACGCTAACTAGACAGTAAGCAGCATCGCAAAGGCCAGCATGCCTAGTTACTGACTGCATTTCGCGCCTTTCCAATACCTTGGGTATGACGGCATACCCTGCTGTGAACGAAAACACATTTTGCAATCCATTAGCAATATGAAACAAACCAACAAAGTTGTCTAGATTAATGACCTAACTAGAGAGTTACTGCCTCCCTTCGAAGCAACGTCACGTGACCGCCCCATTGCTATCCTCGTGTGGAAGGACCACCAAAAGCGCAAGAAGGCCTAATGTCGAGACTACATACTGCACACACGGCTACAAGAGACTAAGCGCAAGCGTTACTTCACTACGGCATGCGTAGCTACCAATAGATTATCTCTAACATCTATGTATATCTTGTAAATTCACGTATCAAAATCTAATGTAGATGACTACATATTTGTCACTAAATATCCACCGTGCAAGCTCTAACGTAGTCATACGGGCAAAGTAGCGTATGCTATTCTTGCGCATGCGTACCAGGCATAATCTATTACTAATTATAATGTTACGCAACTAGCATCCAATCAGTTTTCCACACGTCCTGGTGTAATTATCAATTCGTTGCAGTTTGTCATGGCGATAGCTTGTAGTCTACGTGGACGACTATTTGTAATGGCTTTGAGCTTCCAGCTGAAGAGTGAGTTCCCTTTAGGTTCCTTCAGTTCAATTGTGACCGTTTTCTTATCTGTTGCGCAGTAGTACTGTCAGCGTCGTCAGATGACATAGAGAATCACCTTGAAATGGGAAAGAAACTTTTAGCTCAAGGACAATATCAGGACGCGTTGTCTCACTACCACGCTGCAGTAGGCAAGTTTATGTAGTCACGTGCACAGTCTGGAACCTGCTTATCGCGTGTATACAGCACGATGTAACAGTCTGTCTTGCCACGTGTCAGTCTGGTTAGGCAGTTTTAGAGTTATTGTTGGTTGATATAAATTTGTTAATGCACTGTTCTGCTTGTGTAGTGTGCTTGATTTTGGTGTTTGTGTATTTGGTAATGAATGAGGCAACAAAAAAGTTTCTTACTTTTGTAAATAGTTAAATAACAAATTTTAGTTTGTTGTTTGTTTATGGACTGGGCCATGCTTGCTACAGAATGCCATTTTTTTGTTTATATTGGCTGCAGTGTTGGTCTTTGTACCAGCTCCTTTGGCACTGTGGCACATCGTTTTACATTCTCTTAATTATGTTTCCACAAATAGCAACTCTAGCTGTTAAAGGGGAACTCTCACCAATTACTAAAACTTGCTGAAAGAAAGATACAAGACCTATTGTCTTTCTGCAGGAAGCTTACAGTCCAGCCAGCCACAGAAGCAGAGAATGGATCACGAGTTGTTCAGACGATTCCCTGTATGTAGCACGAGAGTTCTCTGTTCTCATTTGGAAGTAAATACTTTAGGTTATTAACCTTGCCAAGCGCTCCTAACGCACCCGAAATGCAGCAAGATGTGATCTATGAGCTAATCTAGGAAGGCTCTCCTTTTGAGGCTCCGCGGTTGTACTAACTCATTCGCTACTGTTTGGGGTCACAGTTTGCTTTAATCAATAAATCACAACTTGCCACCATATGTCTCACAATCCTTACCTTGAAAAGTGCACAGGTATCGGTCTTCCTCGCTAACCAGCAATCAGAGTTACTCTGCAACACATACTGGTACTAACCATGCCCTCACAGGAAATTTCAATGCTTTATTTCTTCGTTATGGTGAAGCTGCAGTAAATGGTTGCAAAGAGTTGTGTCATGAAGTGACAGCTTTCATCTGAGAGATGGTTGATTTTGGTGCAAGTTCTTCTTTAGTGCTTACTTTATTAAATATGAATTTGTCTAATAAGATGAAATAATGTAGTTTGATCTTGTTCATGTGCTGGTTAATCAGACAGTGCCTTTA
The DNA here is from genome assembly GCF_963422355.1 of Corticium candelabrum. Classification (NCBI taxonomy): domain Eukaryota; kingdom Metazoa; phylum Porifera; class Homoscleromorpha; order Homosclerophorida; family Plakinidae; genus Corticium; species Corticium candelabrum. The sequence continues at coordinate 3,945,086 of NC_085105.1, forward strand.
AGCTTAAGCTGTTTGCATTAGAATGTTAATTTTGAATCCATTTAAGTCAGTTTTTTACCCAAGTACTTGTGTAAAAGCGTACTTGTTGCCAGTGAATTTAGACTAGCTAACTAATACTCAAGTTGTTTAATTAAGTGGTGGCTGTAGTGTCCTGGCCAGGATTTTGAGTTTAACATCATTCGATGTTTAATGACCTTACTTAGCATCACTTGTAATGGTTATACCCACAATCTCTGTGCATGAATTTAACGGGTACTACACCTCTACACAACCTCATACAGTTTCTGTAACACCCAATATCTGTTTAATTAAGTAAAGTGGCATGTTACTTCAACTCTTTAATTTAGTGCAGTCAGCTCGTTATTCTGACACCCAATAATTCGACACCCTCATTCTCTGATGAGGGTACACGTGAAACCAATTTATATGGGTCACTGTGTATTTGTTACCGATAATCAGTCGCAACAGAAACCAGCAGGACAAACATGGCCGGGATAATGAGGTCTAAGGGGTGGTTCACGATTTTCGTCGTTTTCATGAGCATGCAAAACATACGCTAGGAGGGTAGGGGTAGGGTCTTGCGTACACTTTTTAAATGATGATTAATAGGATATTGATTTATTTATCTTTTCATTTTAATACCAAATGATGCTTTATGTAATACCCTTCAAATGCTCGGGAGACGCATTTCGCAGGAGCCTTATTAGACGGTTAGACTGCTTTGAGTTGAGATCTTTTGATGCGGTCTTGAATCGCAAAGTTTGCCCATACGCATCCTGAATTAATCCGGGTATTTAAGGTAGCCTGGAGGTCTGCATGGAAGCTTTCCAAGACTTTCAGTCATTGTTTACTTGAACGTCTTTGTGTTCAACAACGAACATTGATCACGGAGCGAGGCAGTGTGTGCCGGACAGAAGGAGTGGACAGCAGCTGCAATAGACAAGGCCAAACTCTGCCTCACGTTCGAAGCAGCGAGGAAAAATATGAAAAAGATGGAGAAAGGATTTGGGACGCTGCATTGGTAAGGTGTCTTCTTTGAGTAAAGTTTATCCCAACAATTCAAGCTTGTCTTTTCAAGTTAGTCATGCCCCCATTCAACCACAGGAGGCTACAATGCCACAATCTGTTGAATGTCCTGACGTGTTACCTGCACGCATCTTGGATGGACAGGAGACTGTCATTAGACATATGTGCGCATCATTAAACGTTAGTTCAGATCGACTTTTTCGTCCATATGTCATATCTCACCAGTACATGCAGTAGGTGAGTTGTGGTAACATACACAGCATTACTGCATACTTGTACATGTCAGCACATGATCAGAAAATCGTCATTCTTAAGTACGCTTTTGGGAAGAGGGGAGGGGTTGCCAAAAAGCGTACGTTTTGTACACTTGTGGAAATGACAAAAATTGTGAACCATCCCTAACTGTATAGATATAGTAACAATTTGTAACTTGAATGCAATAACAGATGTAAACTTTAACATATTTTCGTATAATGCTGATTGCTCAGTGTAGTGGGCAACAATAACTGATAGCAGAGCATTTTACTGGTTTCATGTAACATAACTAAAATGCTGACTGAAATGGCACACTCTCTTTACCAGTACCTCAGAATAATACAGCCTGACACTTTTTAGTGTGACAGAGTGTCTTGGATCACTTTAGTTATGTTAGCACAGGGTTTGACTATACAGACTTATTATATAGTTGTGACTTTAGTAGAGGTAGTTTCTGAATTTGGCTGAAGTGGTTGATTATCATGATATTGTGGCAACCTGTAATTTAATTGTTTGTTGCAGAGGCAGACCCAACAAATTATTTGACACACTTCAAAAGGGCCACTGTTTATTTGGCGATAGGAAAGTCGAAATCTGCTCTTCCTGATTTGGAAAGAGTTATTGAGTTGAAACCAGACTTTCTGCAAGCGAGAATACATCGTGGAAATGTGCTGCTCAAACAGGGCAAACGAGCAGCTGCTTTGCAAGAGTTTGAACAACTTTTGAAACTTGATCCTTCAAATGCAGAAGCAATGAGAAAGGCACTATTGATATCGCAGCTGAGTATACTACTGGGTATACTATTTAATGAGCTTGTGGTCTAGGTGGATGAAATTCGACCAACAGAGGATGATCTTGTTGCTGCAAAGCAACTGAAAGAGAGTGAAGACTGTGAAGGAGCAATAGTGCTTTTAGGAAAACTTGCTGAGGTAATTTATTTTGTCGAACCAGGATATTTGAGTTAATTAATGATTCAAGGTTTATATTTGAGTTGTTTGTAATATGTACCATATCTGTCAACCTCTGGATTTCAATTCGAACTGCTTTTCAATGTAGTTGGACATTTTTTGCAATAAAAGACCTTTACTGAATAGAAAACCAATGCGGTTGTCAGGATAGTACATAGGATGAGAACATATTTAACAGGAGACACCCTTTGGATTACTCATTTGATGATGGTAATTTTGACACTTACATGTTGGATTTCAATCAAGTCCAGTGTGCTCATCTTCTGCTTTGAACAATACACAAGAAATATGTCATTTTCTACTAATAGATTCGAGAAATTATAAATTTACCTAACTGTTGTGGGATTTTTTGAAATGCCTTTCTCACTTTTGAATTCTCTCTGTTGGCAGGTTAAAGTTATGATTTTAGAATTTGGGTGAACACATTGTGCTTGGAAAGGAAGTTTCTATTGACAAGAGCATCTTACCCATGCCCATGCTTCTGTAATACAAAGATACTGTTGTAATAGGGTTGAACACTTTAAAGGTGCACACTCACGGTTGGACATGCGCACTTGAGCCGATCTCAAGTAGGGTAGCTCTTGTGTCGTAGCTATGGCAAGTGATGTATATTCAAGTATCCTGGCAAGAAAATCAATTTTGATTGCCAGTGAGCTGTTCCTAGTGCTGTTTGTAGGTTGCGCATGCACAATGGTCAATAGATAAAACTACTGCAGAGCTGCCTATCTAGATGTTGATTGACGGGTACAGCAGCAGTGTAAGCTTTCAACAATGCAACTTTTGGTGCTCACTGTAAACTGAGTGCGCTTGCTTACTCAGAGGAAGATGTGAGTAGGGCAGATGCTATGTATTGGAACGAGACGTGTGCTTTCCTGGTTATGTGCATAGTGTAAGGAACCCCGATCTTGCTCAAAGTGTATATATATATATATATATATATATGACAAAGATTTGTGCAGTAAATATATGTTAACGCATGGTAGGGAGACGATATCCAGTTTATTGACCGAGGTCTTGAGGGGCTTCCCGAGATAATTAGCCGAGGCGAAGCCGAGGCTAATTATCGAGGAGAAAGCCCCGAAAAGACCGAGGTCAATAAACTGGATATCGTCGCCCCTACCATGCATTAACCTATTTGTTGCATGTTTAACATCCTACTGTAATTAGAGTTCATAGATTATTCAAGTTGAATTAGAGTGGTTGTGTATTGCAATGACAGCTAAAGTTTTATGTCAAACAACCACATTTTGACAGCTGTGAAGTGTTGTTGACGTGCACGTCAGCCCCATAAGGCCACGTGCTCAAAAGTATTAGTACAGTACAGTATCCACGTGTTTTGCCAGCGTGATGTCGGATCAGAAAGAAGACCGTAATAGTGACCAGGACGACGACTTTCAGCCGCCAACAAAGATGAGACGCATTGGTTCCAAAAAGCTTACCACTAGTACTAGCCAGCTTGACAGCAGATTTGCTGAAAAGACGAGTACGGACAAAGTACAGGAGTACAGCAAGGGTACGGTTTGCAAGAACACGACTGCCTGCAACAGTTGGACGATGCGAACATTTGAAGCATGGAGAAGCAATCGAAACAAGGATGCTCCACAAGAAGAGCAGGTACCCACAGACATTCTCTCAACGAAGGATTCACAACTTTTGCAAGAGTGGCTAATATGCTTCCTACTGGAGGCGAGGAAGACCAACGGTGACAAGTATCCTCCAAAAACTCTTGTACAATTGGTGTGTGGGCTACAACGTGTACTTCGAGCTCAGCACAGAAGCGATTCGTTTAATTTTTTCGACAAGGCAGACCATCGTTTTGAAGGTTTGCGCAATGCTCTTGATAAAGTCTGTCGAGAATTACGTCAAGAAGGACTAGGAACGAACCGCAAGGGTTCCAGTGTATTCACTGCCGAAGAAGAAGACAGTCTATGGAAGAAGGGAGTAATTGGCTTAGACACACCTGTAAAACTACTGAGGGCAGTATTCTTTTATAATGGGATAAACTTTGCTCTTCGAGGTGGTGCGGAGCACAGAAGCCTCAAATGGAGTCAGGTGACTAGATGCAGCCAAACCACAGACGGATTGTCAAAAGTCTGTTACATTTATGTTGAGCACGGATCCAAAAATCATAGTGGTGGACTACGTGATTTACGGCATCCAAACAAAAAAGTCACAAGGTAAATTATAGTCAAGCTCCAACGTGTTTCTGTAAGGTAATAGCATTTTGTGGTTTGTGGTTTATCAGATACGCTAATGAAGAAGCCGGTGACCGTTGCCACGTAAAAATTTTGGATCTCTATCTTAGTAAGTTGCCAGCAGGATTTTCTCGAGAAGCCTTCTATTATAAACCTTTGTCGTCTACTCCTTCATTTGGTCCTTGGTATTCAAAGCAAGTAATCGGTCATAACACGTTGGCTACAATGATGAAAGTGATGACAGCTGAAGCTGGTCTTCCAGTTCGAACCAACCACGCTCTTCGAGCTACTAGTGCGACAAGGCTGTTTCAAGCGGGAGTTCCTGAACATGTAATTCAAGGCAGAACCGGCCACAAAACCTTGCAAGCACTGAGACAATATCAAGAGCCATCCGAATTGCAGCAAATGGCAGCGTGCAAAGTTTTGGACAATGGCCATGGACACACCGATTACACTGACGCAAAAGTCAAGGAGTCCGGAGAGACAACGGAACAGGCAGATGAGCTGAAAGTAGTCGAGGTTGAACAGCCGTCTGAAACGGGAAGACAGAATCCGGCGCCATTTGTCATTTCTGACTGCGTCTTTACAAACTGCAGTACTGTGAACATTATTATTGGTAAAGAATAAGCTTGTAATCTAAAATAGGTATGCCCATATATTGATTGCTAGTTGGTTTGCAGTATACAGATTCTGACCGGTCAATATACGTTTATTGACCACAGGTCAATATACGTTTATTGACCACAGGTCAATATACGTTTATTGACCACAGGTCAATATACGTTTATTGACCGGTCAATAAACGTTTATTGACCGGTAAATATACAACATGTGGTTGGGTTGCTATGGTAGGAGTGTAATATAACGAGAAAAAGAATCCTAGCAACGGCGGAATAAACACCCAAACATGCAACAATATAGTGATATCATGCACCTGCTAAACTCATACTTATTGCAAAAAAGTGCTTGTTGAATTTTACCAAAACTGCATTGTAGCAACCTTAGTTTCGCAGAATTGAGATTTTAGACGAAAAAATTCTGAGAACTGAACAAAAGGCCTACTAGTAGCTACTAGACACGGTCTACTGCAGTCTCTTACTGCAACGTCTTGATCCTTCCAATTTTGGCTATTGAGAGACTTTAGTCAGCTTTGCCTTCAGTGCGAATTAGAGCGTCTAAGTCCTCATGGTTACTGAGTGTTTGAAAAGTGCGCCTTTTCAAAGCAATGAAATGCACATGTGCTAGCTTGAGCGTGCCCCTTTAACTTGTTTTGTGTTGTGGAATCTGTTATTAGCATGCTGTGGCAGTGCTATTGCAGAATTTCTATATTTTCGGATTTTCAGTTACAATGTACTTTGCATACGTAAAATAATGAATTACAGTATATATTCAGTTTTTGTAGATGAGTCCATGGGATCCAGAGCTTCGTTCTCTTCGTGCTGACTGCTACATGAGAGTGGGCAAATACATGGAAGCTACTGGAGACTTAAGGTATCAGCTCTGTTACTTGGTGCTTGGTCATTAGAGGAATTAACCTGTAGCTTGCGTTTGTCTTCTTGTCTTTTTTGTGGTGCCACAGGTCTTTAACGAAGCTAACAACTGATCCTACGGGATACTACTTTCAACTTAGTGATATACAGTATCAACTTGGCTATCTAGAGGATGCTCTTCGGTAAGGAATGTTTTATTTGGTTTGCTATGTATAGATTTAAGTAGCTTTTTGTGTGTTTGTGTGATGTAATACTTGTAGATATTAGGTACACAATTTATGAATTTTGCAACATTCCAATTTATAAAATACCTTGTATTAGAATATTTGTAATGAACGGGAGTAATGTAACAAATCTATATATAATTGCGCTACAACATCTGTCCGTCTGTATACACGCTGGGTGGCCGAATGGGCGGACAGATCGGAGCGCCGACCGTGCGGCACGGGTACAATTTCAACTGGCTACCGCGTGTGCTCAGACACGACTGACCAGGTACGCTTCTCAAAGACTCGACTGTGGTGGACTCAGGGAAGTTGTGTCATTCTATAGACATCCGATGCCATTACGAGCAGAGCAACCGTGGAATTTTTCACGCATCCCAGCTAGTTTGAATAAATGCTTTTGTACATGTTACTCTTTGCTAGTGTTACACAGCAATACTATACAGAGTTTTGCTGTTATAAGTTACAACCACAGTCTTTCCTTACGCTTACGGGTATGTATTTATGGGTTTTGTAGGACTGATTCGTTTACAGTTTCGGTTGCATACTTAAGTTCATGCGTTATGTGTACGCGACTAGTCAATCTGTTTCAGTAGTTATTTTGTCACTCAGACAAGGACAGTAATGTCAGTATCATTGTCACAGACTGAGAGTGGTCATATGCTGTAGGAATAGAGAGCGCAATCAGTGCTATCTGTTTGTCATAATCACATGTGTCAGTTTGCAAGTGGTGGAGACTACAAAGTTAAAAATGTGTACACTTTATCTTAGTTTAATAGTTTGTTGAACTCATACATACACAAAAACTGTGTACAGTGTAATAGTGTATTGTTTGATATAAAGTTGCTGTAAAGCCAATTAATTAAGAATACTCGGGTTGTTGAATTGGTGTGACAACTGCAATGTTTTATAAACAGCGAGAGTACAAGAAGGGTGAAGGACTGGTATTTGAACAAGAAGTTGAATTTTTAATTAAATGCACAAATCTGTATTTTCTCATTCTTACTTACTGTGATTATTTGTTTGTCTTATTATTTAAAGGAAGAAATTAGAGGTTTGGTCAACTCAAGTAATCTTAGGCATGATTATGTTCTCAGGAAAGTGTTTTGGGAGACTTATGCAATTTGTTGAATATTTGTGTGTTTTGTGAAACGAGGGCATTACTATGTTTGTGTATGCTCATTAGAGAAGTAAGGGAATGTCTCAAGTTGGAGCCTGATCATAAGACCTGCTTTCCTCACTACAAGGTTTTGCAATTTATGTTTGTGTTGCAATATTTGTGAGTTTGTTGTGTTTGTAGAAACTGAAGAAACTCAGCAAACTGCTACTTGGGGCAGATGATGCTATGGCAGAAGGCAGGTAGGTGGTACTGTAGACATTGATCAGGGTTCTAGCCAGAATTTTTTGGAAGGCGTAGCAGTATGGGCGTGGCATGAAGTGTCTGTGGAAATTTCTGAAATAAAATTACTGTTGGTTTGGGGAGTTGCCTCTACTAATCACACTGAGTGGCAGACTGATAGTAGCATATTAATTACATTCTTAAATTAATTAAGCTGTTTCTCGTTACCAATACAATGCTAAAGACGTGTGCAGGTGTAGCATACAGTACCTACTACATGAGTAGCCAGTATTGGAGGCGTAGCAGTCAGCTCTGAACGCGTAGACGTATGTTGAAGGCGTAGCGGGCAGTTCTGAAGGCATAGTGAGCCGCTACACCTTAGCATGCCGCTACACCTTAGCATGCCGTACACGTTAGCATGCCTGGCTAGAACCCTGTTGATATTTGTTATGCTACAGTTGAAAGAATTCAAGTATTGTAAGTACTAAAGTTTCACATCACAGCCATTTGTGATATCCTTTTTTATTACAGTAAACCTTGAAAGTCATGCAACTAATCATAGCTCAAGAGTTGTTGTAAGGCACATGCTAGGATAAACTTGTAATTCCAAATGTTTTCTCAGCATGGCAATCAAATGTTAGCTTTTTCAAGTGAATTCACTATACAGTACCTGATGTGAAAGGTATGCTGCAGGCAGGGCAGTAGTGTACTTTACTGTTTGTTTATTTAGGTGTACGTAATTGTACATTTTTGCAATTTATGTCAGGATTTGTGTCTGTGTAGGTTTCAAGATGCAATCACAAAGTTGGAAGCAGCTCTCACCACTGAGCCAACAGTGTACTCATATGTCCATCGAGCCAAAACAAAAATATGCCATTGCTATGCTGAGGTAGGATCTCATTTATGGTGTAGTGTACTGTAATGGTTGATAATGGTTTGTTTGTGTTGTGACTGACTTAGATGAAAGACATTGACACAGCTATGAAAACATGTGATGAAGCACTAGAACTGGATGACAATAACGTGGATGCAATGTGCGATCGAGCCGAAATGTATATACTCAAAGACATGTTTGAGGAAGGTCTGTTTGTTCATTAGGATGTGTTGTATTCTGTTCAACTTGTGGTGAATGTTTTCAGCTGTATCTGAATTCCAGAAAGCAAAGAATGTGAATGGAGAGTCACAAAAGGTTGTGACACGGGGAATTTGCTATTTGCTTCTTTGCAGTGACTGTGCTTGCTTTTGTTTGTCAGGTTAATGATGGGTTAAACAAAGCACAGAAGCTTCTGAAACAGTCACAGAAGAGAGACTACTATAAGATACTAGGAATAAGAAGGTTATTCTGTTTATTCTATTAATGCTTTTGTTGTTCTGTCTGGTCATCTGTTGTCTGCCTGTCTATGTTTGTTTTTTGTTTTTGTCTGTCTATTTGTTATCTGTCTGTTTTGCTCAATTCTTCTTTGTGTGCGTGCACGTGTGTGTGTGTGTTTGTGTGTGTGTGTGTGTGTGTGTGTGTGTGTGTGTGTGTGGTCTATTATGTATGTGAATCTGTATGTCTGTCTGCCTATTTGTCTTTTCAATGCATGTTTCCAATATCAAAGTTCTAATTACATCCCCCCCCCCCCGAGTGCTGTAACTACACAGAAATTTGAAACTTGATGGGCTAAACGCTACATAATTAAGTATATACGACCTGCCTGCTGTAGGCAAGAAATGAACAGACAGTCTGACTATCAGATACATATGATATGTGTTCGCTGCAGTATGTACAATGTGTAATGTAGACAGTTTAAAAGTTATAAGAGTAAGAGAGATACATAGCGTGTGGTGGAGATGCAGACAACTATATGTAGTTGGACAGAAGTTTAAGTAGACAACACAATTATGCTGATTTGGATTTTGCATACAACTCTAGTAACATCTAGCATTTCAGTCATTATAGTCATCAATATCACATGTCTCTGTCGTCTATTGGCTTATAAATGGGTGACATGCTTGTCTCACATACATCAGAGGCACAAGGACATTTGTAAACAACCAAGGAAAGAGTGAAATAGTTAATAAGAATCAATAAGTAATATTAAAATGCATATCCTTTTTTGAAAAACTTGTGTAGGCTAAAGAAGCAGACAGGTGCCTTGATTGGCTACAAAACACAAATTTCTGAAGTCATGCATTTTGAAGAGCATGAAGGCATATAGTGTTGACAGTCCCTTCAATGTCACCCGGATGTTTAATATAATATAAATGTACCTTAAATTGCCCTTTTCATATGTGTAGAACTGCTACAAAGTCTGAAATCAGCAAAGCGTACAGGAAACTAGCAGTCAAGTGGCATCCTGACCAATACAAAGGCGAGGACAAGAAGAAGGCTGAAAAGAAGTTTATTGAAATTGCGGCTGCAAAAGAAGTCCTGAGTGACCCTGAAAAACGTGCAAAATTTGATGCGGGCGAAGATCCTCTTGATCCAGAGGCTCAAGGAGGGGGAGGTGGCGGTTGGCCATTTCATCCAGGAGGTGGATTTGGTGGACAGGGTTTTCAGTTTAAGTTTCATTTCAACTAGAGCAGCTAAATGATATGTAAATAAAATGTTCTATTATGTCTGATCATGACAATTTGTACTGTAGTACCAACAGTGATTTCCTGATTCAATGCAGCAGTGGGTTAAATTCATTATACGATCCAAAACTATTTACACTAAATCTTTATTCCGTCCTTATGCTGCTCATGGGGTTGTTGCTTCTTTTTCCTGTTTGTAATGGGTGTGATAATAGCTTCCGTTACACTTGCTAGTTGTTGGCGACGTTTCAATTTCTCTTCTAGTTCATTGTCAGCTCCTTGGCGATTTAGTTTGCTTACTGTACGCTGAGCAGCAAACTGCCACTTTGATGCAGTTGATTTTCTCTATCAAGCAGATGATCACAAAACAGTTCATTAGAACGGCTTTAGCCTACTGCAATTATAATTCTATGGAATACATTGGCACGGCCAAAGCTGAGTGTTGTTGTTGTGCATGATAAGCACACTGAACACAAGTTCATATACAGCGCTACTAGACACACACACACACACACACACACACACACACACACACACACACACACACACACGCCAGTCGGATGTAGTCAGTGTACCAGTTTGTTTAGGTCTGTAGGTTGTGCCACAAAAGTTGCCCCTTGTCTGTCCGTTTCAATGCATTAATCATGTATCTCTTTATTGTGGGGTCCCTTCCCAACTGTGTACCATGCCAGAGCAACGAGGTCTAGCTTATCTCTGACTGGCCGTACACTGATGCTTATTTCTCAGTTTGATAGTGACGATAAACGGTGTACCTCTTGTCCAAGTGTATCTGATGCAGAACCTGCCATTGAAACAATAGTCATAACATGAAACAATGAGCAATGGAGCTGACTATATACCTGGTGTTGTCTTCCCAGACAAGTCGCCAGTGCTGCCACCTGTAGTGTCGGGTGCAGTTAATAATTATGGCAACTCATTGTGTGAAATGACCATTTACCTTCATGAAATACGAACGTATCATCTGTTGAGCTGCTCATCTTGTCTTCTAATTCTATAAGAAGAAACTCAACAGTAACAAAGACTGAACTTGTCGTCATCAATATTTCTTCATTTCAAAACCTTGCTGTGCAGTGAAAGCTTGTTTTGCAGGTGATTTGGGTGTCATTAATACCACCTCTTTAGAGTTGACCTTATTTTCAGATATGGGTGTGTATATGTAATCATCATTGTCACTATGTTCTGTTCTTGACTGCGTGATATCTCTGTTTACTAGAACTGCCATCTTTTGAGGCAACACCGGAGTGAGCTTGGCTGCCATTTCAAGGAACTCATCAGTGGGATCAGGCACCAAACTATGTTGGTCAGTAAGAGTTGTTTGATAGTTTGTTTGATTGCCAGTGACAAGTTGATCTGAAAGAGTTGTTGCTCTTGGCAAAACACTTCCCTTGCCTAGAAGTGTAGGCTATTAATTTTGTGGATGCTTTCGTACTGATTGTCTGCCTATCTGTCTGTCCGTCCATATCATAATTATCCATGTGTACACAATTGTATGCATGTAGAGATCTTCCAAAGCAAGAATAATTTGTGGGAAAGACAATAAAGCAATGCAAGGGCATTTTAGAAAATATTTATACGAATGCATCTAACTATTGGTTCGTGTTTATGACAATATAGGTACATATGCTATTTGATGTCTGCTCACTAATACGATTCATATCATACTCTATTCAGACAGTAGATTCTAGACAATCTTTAATCAATAAACATGTCATGCTTGATAATTGTTATCTACCAGTACCTCCTACAAGCATCATTAACAGCCATGCACCATTTCAGTCAGCGAGAGACAGAGAGAACTTGCAGCATCTTGGTAAATCACAGTGGCATTTCTATAGGGCAGAATGGAATGAGGCACTAGGATGTCTATAATACTAATAAGAACAGAAACGTAGGGCAGCAAGACATCCTGAATGCCTTTCCCGTTCTGCCCTTTCAACATTAAATACCCACATCCCACTACTCACCTGTTTGCCGCATTACAACGTCTCCGGCAATCGCTTCATTTCGTTCTTCACTTGCTTTGGCCATTTTCAGCTTCTCAGCCAACACAGATGGTCCAATGGCTCCAATCTTGTAGGAAGTATCTCTCTTAACATTGTAATGAGAGTATGCTCCACCTGCAGACACACTGCGAACCATGCTGGGAGAATCAGTGGTTTCAGTTGACTGAATTGTTGCCTCACTCACTCTTGTTCCACTGTTTAGTCCAGCTGGTTTTAGTGGTGCCTCCAATGGTATGTCTGATATTGAGATATGCCTGGATGGCAAGGGACTTGGTCTGTTATCTGTTCGTGTTTCTCTATTGATCATTCTTGCAAATGCTCTCTGTCCCTTTTCCGGCATGCCTTGCCGTGCAACTGAGCCCGCTCTTGCAGCCATGCCTATGTCTCTTGTTAGAGTAGCGTCTGGTGATGTTAGTTGAGATGGTGTGGGGGTTATAAAGTCATCCCTAGCAGGAACCATCATCTTCAGCTCTTGAATTTCTTTGTCAAGTACTTCTAGATTTGTAGCTGCAGACAATGATTGTCGACGAACTGTCTCCTGCTGCAGCAGCAATGCTTCATTTTGACTAATAGACCTATTAACTACTGCCATCGGTTCAGCCATAAGTTCAATATCAGAATTGGAGCTTCCATCACTAGCATCATCAGTTTGCTTTTCATCTTCTTTTTGTTGTAGCCCACTGAGAGAGCGATGAATTGACTGTAATTTCATTAGTTCTGCTTCTTTCTTTGTCAGCTCATCCCGGACGTCAGCTGATGTCATAAGGCCAAGATATGCATCCGTACTACCTACGCTCTTCCTGGTTGATTGTCTGCTGACACTTCGAACAATACTTGTTGCCAGTACATCTTCTTCATTTACAGGTTCCAGTGAAGTTCCACCAGTCTCTAGCATTGTGCTTGTTGGTGGACTTGTTTGTCGAATCATCCAAGGATTAAGAGTGGCAGATGTTGTTGCTAAATGAGAAGGAACTGGAGGAGCAAGCGGTGGCTCTGTAACCAAAACACTAGCTTGAGCTTGAGCAGGTCTTAGCCTGGATGATGCCACTGCTTCAACAGTACCAAATTGTGTGACTGAAGGCTGACCCACATGAATGCCACCAACATCAACTGTAGGTCTAGACTGAGAAAATGAGGTTCCAATTGATGTGCTCACCTCTTCTGATGTTTGTTGTGGCTGTGGAGATGCAACATGAACATCAATAGCAGAATTCTTATGGTGGGATTGTACACTAGCAGTTTGCCAATCTGTAACTGCTGCTGATTTTGGTAGAGGATTTTGTAGATGAACAGAGTTACTTGCTGTTGTTGTTGACCACCACATATTCAGATTATCTTCACTTTCACCAATTCTTCTTGATTTGGTCTTTGCAGGCCTGTTAACAAACAGCTGCCTGCTATGGATCTGAGCAGTTGCCAATACTTTGTGCTGTCGAGGATGCGATGATTGGACAGCCAGTTGATGAGTACCAGTTGAACTAACACGAGCAGCTGCCTTGCTTGTTCTCATTTTTGGACCATTGTCTATTGCCCACTGTTGAATTTGAACATTTCTTTGTGAACTACTTGGTATTGTAGACATAGATGCCCATGCATTTTGTTTGGAGGTTTGGTATGCTTCTCTGATATCCTTCCCAGACACTCTGTGATTGTCAGATGTGTTGTAAATGGCAGGCATTGTATTGATCTCTCTCATCTCCTTGATATCTTCATCATCTTCGGTCCAACTTGAGAGTGCCTTCCTTTCCATCTCGTAATTATACTCATACTCATCTTCTGGAACAGGTTCGAGCTCACTGGCTGTTGTGCTATGGCTTGTTTTGTGAATTATCTTCTTGTCTTTCTTTTTCACCTTGGATGATTGTATAACTGGTTTGCGTTTTCTGTCTTTGATGACTCTTTGTTCTTGGGTCATGTATGTATTGCGCATTTGTTGACCGGGGTAATGGTGGCTTTTGAAGTACACAGAAGACTCGGAAGGCTGGTTGTCAACTGTAGAACCCGTCTCATATGCCTCTGCAATCATTGCACCAGGGCCTTTTCTTGGAACTGTAAGTCTTGTCTGTCTTTGATACTGTTGCCTGTTGGTAGGTACCATCATCATGTATTGCTGTCTATAGTGAGATCCAGCAACAGAAGCAAGAACAGCCACTGCAGCATATGCCAATGCATTAGCTACACTGTAGTGACCATCCATGTCGTCCTCAACCCCATAGGGCCTGCGTCTAACCATGATCTCATTATGACTGGAAAATTCTTGTCGTTTTCCTAATCTACGATCTGGAAAAGAATCTATAGCAGACATCGACTGGGCACGATATGGATCAAATGCAGGACCAGCTCTTATACCATTTCCGATGGCAACTGGGTATATTCTCTGTTGCCTGTGATATTGATCAGAAGGAGATGGAATGATTTCTGAACGTGGTCGGTTTGCTGAATGATACGCTTTGGCATTTCGCACAATAACATCATCACTTTCAGACACTGAAATTGACTTTGGCTGATCTCCCTTATTCTTCTTGTTGTTATGTGGTGTGTTGTGTACTTCTGGCCTTCCATCAGCTGTCATCGATGAGAAATCATTGTCCAAAGACTCTCCACTTTTTTGTTGTTGTGTAGATTGTTTCTTGTAGTTTGGAGACTTGTGGCCTGGATGAGCTCTATAATAATGAGACATTCTATTGTACGGCCTCCTGGAATAGTCGATGTGTCCTGGCAGTGTACTGAATTTGGTATCTTTTTGCTGACCTTGAGGATGTTGACCACTAACAATAGCAGGAATGGGTGGCGATGGAGTACGAGGATAGTGAGTATCAAGAGCAATGTGAGGCGAATCAACTCGCAGATGAGGAACACGAAGCTGTGGGTACCGTTTAACAAATCTTGGAATAAGAATCACATCTGCTTCGTGATCAAATGGCCCCACACTCGAATGAAGCTGATGTCGATGTCTTGGTGGTTGGCGAATCCGATAGACTGGTTGTCTCTCTACCCATGCTTCTCCATGCATTCTCTGCTGCTGTCTGATCCAAGGAGGAGGTAAACGGTTCTCAGGATGCCGTTGTCTTATTTTTTCATGTGGACCTTTGCCACCTTGTTTGGGTACATCTGATTGTTTCTTGAAGTCTCTGTTAGGATTTATGTGTTGTAGTTGCTGTTTGGCCACACTTCCAGTGACTGGATCATCATACCAGGCATGATCATCATGCCATTTGCCACCTTGCTTGCTATGTATTTTGTGAATCTGCTGACTCACTGGTTGAATGTGATGCAATGTATCAATGGCAGCAGATTGGGACTCCGACTGTACTGAAATTCTTTCCTGTATTGTTTGTTGCTTTATACCTTGCTTCTCATTCATGTAGCCATTATTAATGTCATCCGTCTCTGTCAATTTCCGTTGCAGCTTCTTTTTTTGTCTCAACGGTGAAGGTTGAGGAACAGCATAGATTCCATCTGCAGGGCCTACATAGTGTTCTTGTGGTGATTGCTTCAACATTCCTCTTGAGTCTAATCTTGGCATGTGCTGTGGTGCGTTGGGCATATGGTGACCTGGTTGATGGTTCTCAACACTAAATGTGACATCTAACTCTGACCCAGATTGATTGTCAGTATATACACCTTTTTGACCAGACAGAGTTACTTTTCTATGATGTTGTAATGAGCTATTCTGGAAAGCTGCTTCAACTTCTTGTTTTGCTTCAATGATCTCAGTGGCATCATCGGCTAGACTGATTGGCATGCTGGTTTGTGAAACTCCACTCAGTCGCTTGTTTTGATCAGGTAGCCCATTGCTGGAGTGACTGATAATTGTTTCTTCATTTTGAAGTGATTTTTCTGCATTTTCTCCATTTTGTTGTCTTGAGTTTCTACTGCTACGTCCTCCCTCATTGTACTTGTTGTGACTGGACTCAGCATAGTTCATCATGAACTGAGCAACGTCTGACTCAATGTCTCGAATGGCCAAACTGTATGGGCTCATACCTTCCTAGAATTACATCATTTTGTACATTCAGTGACCCGAAAAACTATTAAATGCCTTACATTGTCTAAAGCAAACAGATCAGCACTGTGCTCAGCCAACACTTTTAGACACTCAACGTGTCCATACTCAGCAGCATCATGGCCTGGAGTTCCTCTGAATACATCTCTTAAGCTAACCAGATTACTTTCACTTGTTTCTAAGAACCACTTCAAGATCTCATGACGACCAGTTGCTGCACATCATTATAGTTTAATTGTCTAGTGTGAAGGACATGCATACTTAGTAACTATACCTGCTGCAAAGTGAACAGGAGTGGCTCCATCTTCATCACTAGGTTGACTCATTTTCTCTTTGCCTAGTTTGTTGATGAGCCACTGGTAGCAAGAAAAACAATGTAATCAATTCACATGTGTAAATAGTGTGTGTGTGTGTGTGTGTGTGTGTGTGTGTGTGTGTGTGTGTGTGTGTGTGTGTGTGTGTGTGTGTGTGTGTGTGTGTGTGTGTGTGTGTGTGTGTGTGTGTATGCATGCATTGTAACCTTAGATGGATAATGAAATGGTTTGGCCCTCAGATCTCAGATATCGAAGCTAGTTGTATGATGAGCAGAGTATTTCTTTGACAAATGAGCAGTTGTAGGCCAAAAGCAGCAATATGAGTAGCAGCAATACTAGTGGGGTGTAAGCAGATGACTGGGTTGTATCTTTTATAACATGGCAACACATGGTTACCATATGAGTAAATCTGTACTAATCTGCTTGGACCCTGATGGTGTCAAATGTGCAGCATGGATACTGCAGTAAGTAGCTATATCCATCACTAGGTAGCAAGACTTCGGTCTTTACTTTCAATGGAATAGTTCTCACCAGTTGCTGGACCCTGATTCCAATTGGCATATTGCACATTCTTGTATACCTGCTAAAGTGTTCCAGTAGGAAAATATAATACTGTAGTAGGATTGTTGCAGCATACATCTTATTTACGAAAATCCTTCTACTGGGTAGATGTTTGCATGTCTTTGTCACCATTGGTGTTTAATTAAACAACACTGATAATGATGGGAATTATCAATGTGGACAAGAACAAGCAGGATGGCACTGGTGGTCTCTAAGCACAATCTGCACACTGGCAGCTTGGATATGGTTGCTGTTTGTTCTTTGATTGTGGCGACAATAATGTTGTATTGTCTCCAAGTTTCAGAGCAATAAAGACACACAACTGGGATGCAATAGTTCATTGGATCGTTGTATGCATTTGTGTATTTAAGTTAATTGAGTATTTACTGTAGAGAACCACTTATCTAAACAGATTGGACCAGAGGGTGTTCGGATGAGTGATTTGTGTAGACAACCCTATGAGGTGCTACCATTACAGTACAAATGGCTATCATTAAAGGTGTAGCATATAGATAGATACCCACAATTAGTAGCTACGACTGGGAAAGCTGCCTCCGATATCAGCTCTATATTTATGCAAGAATTCACTAATTTTTGTCTGTGCCATGGCTTTGATTTTGTGATTTTGATATTGTGCCACTGATTTTGTGGCCACATGATGATCACATAGCAGACATGAGCTGTTGGGATAAGTGGCGCTCTACTATAATATATCCTGTAGGATTACAGTACCTTGACTGTGTCAAAGTGTCCACCCTGTGTAGCAGCATGAACAGCCGTCATGCCATCACCAGCCTTAGCCAGCGGATCAGCCTTTGCCTCTCGAATCAAGTACCGCAAACACTCCAGTCGACCTTCTTGGGCAGCAAAGTACACAGGCGATGTACCTACAAGCAACACAACAGTATATAATCCTAATTCATCTCAGTTAATCTTTCCAATAATGCAATATATACCATTCTGGTCTCTACGATTTGCAGCTTCCATTCCACTATGTTGCAACAGCAACTTGAGGGCTGGCAAGTTCCCTGAATGACATAATGACAAACACATGCATATAACAGTCATTTTAGCTTAATTATGCATCACACGTGATCACAATCACGTAACGCCTCTTCTAGACTAACTCTAATGTCCCACTAAACTTTCATTAGTGTTCTCAAAAACAAAATACTTTTCTCTATTTATGTCTACAGCAGGCAGAACGGTTGCAAACATATTTGTTGTCTGTTATCTCGGTAGCCCCGCCTTAAGTGGGAGGGTCGAACTGCGAAAAACAATCGCAACGATTACGTTATAGCAAACGCCTTATACCTGAAGAAGCCGCGAAATGTACAGACATTTGTCCATTTTCGTTCTGCGCAATGACGGAATCTCCGAACTTCTCGAGCAGCCACTTCATGACTTTCAGTTTGCCCTTCACTGTCGCATAGTGCAGCGGTGTAAGGCCCTGAGCGTCGGCTGCACTCACCACCTCATTCCGCCGTTTAGGGTTTGCATTCACCAACTTCGTCAGACACTTGAGGTGGCCTCCTCCCGCGGCCAGATGAGCTGCCGTCTCTCTGTTTTTGTTCGCGCATTCCGGGTTTATCTGCGTGTTTTTGAGCAGCCAGTCGACCGCATCGTCTGCTCCCTCTCTCGATGCGCTATGAAGCGGCGTGTCGCCGTCGTCGTCGTTGGTGGGCGGGGCTGGAGAGGCGGTTGCAAATAGTTTGCGAAGTGACGGCACGTCGTTCGCCGCTGCTGCGTCGTGTGCAGGCAGGGATGCAGACGTGACACGTTCTTGAGCCATTTCTAGTCGGACTAACTGATGAGATAAGGACGAGTGATGTTTACGCCGATAACCTGGGCATACAGTAGTCTAATTTAGTAGGTTTGTGGTTTCCCGGATAATCACGTGACAAAAATGGTGGAGAGGGATGTCACACACGTTATATTCGATGTCGATGGACTTCTGCTGGGTGACTTTGCGCGCGCGCACACACACACACACACACACACACACACACACACACACACACACACACACACACACGCACGCACACGCACACACACACACACACTGACACACACACACACACACACACACACACACGCACACACACGCACACACACACACACACACACACGCACGCACACGCACACACACACACACACTGACACACACACACACACACACACACACACACGCACACACACACGCACACACACACACACACACTGACACACACACACACACACACACACACACACACACACGCACACGCACACTGACACACACACACACACACACACACACACACACACACACACACACACACACACACACACACACACACACACACACACACACACTTATTCGGTTGAGGCACAATTTTGTTGATTTTGTTTAGATACAGAGAAATTGTATGACGTTGTAACCCAAGAGATCGTTGGTCCGTATGGTAAAAGATTTGATTGGTCAGTGAAAGTGAAGATGATGGGTCGTCCTCCACCGCAATCCGCACAAATTTTGGTGAACGAGCTACAGCTGCCGATGACGAACATGGAATTTTTGGATAAAGCAAAGGCAGGATTTGCAAGGCATTTCCCAACTGCCAACCTCATGCCAGGTTTGAATAAAGCAAGTGAACGAGTGGTGTGCTGTGTTACAGTGACAGACAGACAAGCAGACAGACAGATCTTGACAGACAGACAGACACAAGTACCTCCATCAACTGTCTGAGAAATTGGTTGACGAATTTGGCAAGAAAAACGGAGGCCAGTTCAAGAATTATTGGAGGCGATGCTTATCAGTTGCTCTACAATCATGTAATGCTAAATGCTAAAGTTTTATTCAAAGAAGATCAGCCGTCAAGTGAAGAAAGCTGACAGACAGTCAGACACAAGTTGCTCTTTAATTATTTAGACAGGGACATCTATGACCCTTTATGTAGTTACTAGTATGCAGTTGCTTTAGGAACATTTTATTGACACAAGTAATTAGCGGTTATTGCTATTGTATCGTAGTTCATGTTTGAAAATATATGTATTGACAGACAGACAGACAGACAGACAAACAGTGATATACCACTAGCTTTTAGTATCGAGAAGTGTGAGTGTGGAATTCTTATTGACAAGGAATTCGAAGGGTTTCATCTCTTAACCTGCATGCACGTCAGGTGGAGGGCCTATATGATCCTAACCTTGTACCAGAACCTCTCCTCGCTCTGTCATGCCCGGTTTCCATATGACGAGCCAAACCCGTCAGATAGCAGCATTATTGTGAGGTAGTCCATAGGCGTAAGAACCCTAGTGGCCAAAGCGGATATGGTTCCCAAATTATTTCCTGCCTCATGCAGGAAGCGGGCGCAACAGCGCAAGGAGAGGGTCTGGTATGAGGCTAGTATGGTCCCACGAATCGCTAGCTAGCATGTGGTGTGACTCAGACTGCATACGTGCTTTAGGTATGACTTACCTTTGAGAGCCCCGTCATCTCTACAGTAGTTCAAATGCTTGTTTCAACATTGTTCTATTTAATGCAAGATCTGGAGGTGACATTGAGTTGGATGGGTCTTTGGCACATCCATGGAATGGAGAGATCATCTCTCAAGCCTCTGAGGTTGATAGAAACTTAAAAGTGAACGTACAACAGAAGACTCTAAACACAACAATGAATAGCTGCTTTGGCAATATTTCCAACTGCAGCTCGCTAGTCTTTGAGTATTTTGTCATCAGAGGTGACGAGCTAAACTCGTTTCTTCAGGAGTTGTCTGAGCTATCTGTGGATGAAAATGGACAGAAAAACGGCAGAGACTGCAAAGTTTTCTGGAGATGGTGCTTCTCAGGTGCTCTTCAGTGTTGCAACACTTTAGAGTGATTGCAAACTCGGTAGACTCTCTAGTCGTGGACATGTAGAGTTTGACTCGTATTCTCAGCAATTTTAGCTAGATAGTTTAGTTTTGCTTATGGTCTTGATTGTCGCTGCACATTCCTGTAGCCTATCATGTGTGGATGTTATAGGGTTGATGTATGAAAATATAGTACCAATGACAGACTGGCAGATGGACGGACAGTCAGCTGCAAACAGACCAAACCATCTTTACCAAACATGGACACAGAACAAACAAACATCAACCAATCATATGACTAACAAATGCAGATTGTTGTGCGCATGTTTGGACTTTGAGGGTATTTAATTAATAATCTGTAATTACATTGTTGATTTAGGAGTTGAGCGACTTGTTCGTCATCTTTACAATCATGGTATCCCAATGGCATTGGCAACTGGTTCATCTGCTACAGACTATGATGATAAAATCACCAAACATCGAGACTTATTTCGTCTCTTTAGCCACGTGGTCACTGGCGACGACCCTTCTGTAAAGAATGGCAAACCAGCACCTGATGTTTTCCTCACTGCAGCGTCTCGCTTCAGCACTCCGCCTTTGGAGATGTCACACGTGCTTGTGTTTGAAGACGCTCCCAATGGAATAGCTGCGGCAAAGTGTGCTGGAATGTGGACAGTTATGGTGCCAGACGCACGGATTGATCCCCAAATGACTAAGGAAGCCCATTTAGTTATAAAGACTCTCGATGAATTTGATCCTCAAGCGTGGGGGCTGCCAAGCTTTTAACTTAGTTGTAGGGTTGTTCAATTAATAATTGAATTTAAATTATGTTTACAGGTGTTTCGACATTTATTATATTGCTGTATTAATTAAGGTTAATTTATTAACATCCGGGAAATGTTGTTGCTCGGGTAGCAGAAACTGTCATAAACAGTGTTATTAGGGTATTGCCGTTTCTCCGATAACGAGCCACACATCTACATTGATGATGTTCGTTTGCCGCTCAAATGATTAGATATCGAAGCGGCGCCTGTTACGAGGGCGACGTGTCTCACGTGCTCGCGAAAAGAGAAGGACGCGGAGTCCTCGAATTCTCAAACGGTGCCCGCTACGAAGGAGAGTTTAGAGACAACAAGAGGCACGGTAAAGGTGTTCAGGTCTGGCCGAGTGGAGAGACATACGAAGGAGAGTTCGTAGAAGACGAGAGACATGGACACGGAGAGCAGAAATGGGAGAACGGAGAGGTGAGTGTTTCTGAAATTGGTTCCAGACCGTTGTAGATATTGCAAATAATTTCTCTATTTTAATTAATTAAAAGAATGTTTTGAATTAATAGTAATTGGGATGACTTTATTAATTAATTATATGTATACTGTTTTGTTTGATAAATTGTTTACTGTTATCTAATCTATTATCCTATTGTGAATCCACATCATGTTATGTACTTAAGGCCTGTCCATACTAGACCAGAATGGACCCAATTCGATTGGGATAGCGAGCGTCCACACTGCACTTTGAAAACAATACCTCCACCTCATTTTCGATATCACGTGACTTATGACCGATGTGTACCTGTGACTTCTTTGCTTGTGGAAAGCGCTGATATAGCGATGTAAAGTGAGTGAGAACAAAGATGAGTGAGGAGTGTTAGATGCTCCGACTACATGTGTATCATACTTGAAGGTAACACCCACTATTTCTAATTAGATTCAACCGATCGCGATCGAAACCACCTCGCGATGTGGATTGAATTTATTGCGATCGGATCGCGATCCAGTTGCAAGTGTGGACAGGCATTTACAAATATTAATTTGGTTATATTGTCAATGTATGATGTCACTAGATGTACACGGTGTGTTCCTTTCTTTCTTGCTGTATATATGACATTTGAGGCAGGTATTGAATGCAAGTGGAGACGGATGCAGCCCAACTAAGTGGGAGTCTATGGGAACTGACGAATATTCACAAATTTTAATAGTA
This sequence comes from Corticium candelabrum, assembly GCF_963422355.1. Taxonomy (NCBI): domain Eukaryota; kingdom Metazoa; phylum Porifera; class Homoscleromorpha; order Homosclerophorida; family Plakinidae; genus Corticium; species Corticium candelabrum. Next base: position 3,967,857 of record NC_085105.1, read on the forward strand.
GTCATTCTTTTGATTGTCAATCATCAAATTGCATAATTACAATCAGTGCCAACATTTTTTAGTCTACAGTACATTGATAGCAATTTCTTACTTGGGAGTGGTTGTGTTTAAAGGGAGTGGCAGATTTAAAGGGGTCAAGTGGTTTTGTGAAACCAAGATCGATGGGTTTTTAGTAACTGTAAACTAAGAATTCATTGAGTTTTCACACTAACAGGTTTATGATCGAATAGGGGATGCCGCCAGTTTATTTCTAAATAAAGAAGAGATAGATGTTGATTGGCCATTTTGCTAATCAACCAAAAACTCTCTTTAAAATCCTGCATGGATTTACTCCTACAAATTAGAGTATGAAGGCCTGGATACAAGACTAAACGTGCATGACGTTCAGGTAATGCGCAGCTAAGGACCGATTTTGCGCACCCTGTAAACCCTTGAAATATATCTCTGTGGTACTATTTGTAGTTTATATTTATTTACAGCGATACCACGGTGAGTTTGTGAAAGATTGTCGTCATGGACAAGGCACGTATTCATGGCCTAATGGGTCATTATATACTGGTAGCTTTGAAAACAACAAGAAGCATGGACATGGAGTCTTTACATTTGCAAATGGAAGCAGATTTGAGGTAAGATATATTTGCTAAGAGGTTGTTATATTGTCAGACTGTCACAACTGCTAAGTAAAGTTGTTGGCATATATAAACAAAATTTTACGTGTCATTATGTTGCCAGAACTGGCAATCTGGTTTATTATTTTGTAATGCAATTTTTGAATTTGCAACATTTTTCTGATTTATTCATCAGCAAGCCGATAACGTTATGCATAGTCAGACCTTGTCACTTTATTATTTCCATGTGATCGATTTGACTACATAAAACATCAATGAATTGTTGCTTGTGGACTAGCCAGGGTTGTGAATTGAATTGCTGCAGTGACACGTAACTCAGGCGACATAATTTGATCTGTTGTTACAATGTGATACCAGATTCAATGCTTTATTAAACGTTTTAGGTATTTCATGATAATTACGTAATTTGGTTTTGCAGGGTGAGTATCAAGATGATCAGCGCTGTGGTCATGGAGTAATGACTTACCCAGACGGCAGTCAGGATGTGGGTGTGTGGAAACGAGAACAACTAACCAAACTTTACAATCAAATATTTGAGAGTGCTGCCGACAGTCCAAACAAATCTCAAACAGAAACCGGCAGCAGATCGGCATCTGGAGCAAAAGGCCCAATAGAAATGGCATCTGAGCAGCTAATTGGTTTGTCAGCTAATGGCAATACAGTTCAAGTGCAGGAGCTGTTGGAAACAGGAAAGGCATATGTTGACGTGGCTGACGGCGTAGGGTTTACAGCACTCATAGCAGCATCAGTCAGTAAACATATATGATTAACCTTTTATTTCTATTCAGCATGTTGCTATGTGTAGATAAATTGTCGATTAGACATAGTTAATATTCTCCTTGACAATGGAGCCGATGTTAACAAGATGAATGATGAGGGAGTATCAGCTCTCACTTTGTGTTACCATTTGCTATATGAAAAGTTGGCATCTGTACATGAGCTGTCAGAACAACCAGAATCACTAGGACCAACTATTGAGTTGAAGAACAATGGTCGTTCAATATCTGTTCAGGGGAATATTGAGGACATGAGATTTTTGGACAGAATGAGTCGCACAGAAGGATGGCTCAGTGCTGGGTATCATTCAGCAATGGAAGGAGAAGATATTTGTGAAGATCAGAGAAGACGTGAGAGAGGGAGAAGTGACAGTGGGATGGGGAGAGATGAAAGTGAAGGAGAAGAGACTGATAAAGAAGAAAGAGATACTGAACAACCAAGAAATGGACAAAATAAACCTGATCAGGCAAATATGAAGATTACTTTGTATAATTGGAAGTGAGAGAAGACTTCTTGTTTGGTTTTTTGTGTATGATGTCTTTTTGCTTTTTGTGTGCCAGTCTACTTGCTTGTCTGCTGTGTGTTTGTTTGTTTGTTTGTTTGTTTGTTTGTGTGTGTGTTGTGTTATGTGTGCATGAACGCTTGTGCACCACTTGTGGATCGTTTGTGATTTGGTTTTGATTGAAGGAGTCCTCTTGAAATTCGTTCTACTATTCATCTGCTGTTGAATAGAGGAGCAGATCCTAACTGCTCTCATCATCCTCTTCCTCCTCTTTTCTACACAATCAAATGTAAAGATTTGCAATCATCCAAACTTCTTTTGAAGAAAGGCGCTTCAACAGCAACAACTCTCACTGTTGACGTAAGACTTGTTAGTGTTGCTGACTATTTGCTTAGGTTTTGTGGTATTGTGCATGTTGTTTTGTTTGTCTTTGTTTGTTTTATTGTTTTTCTGTATGTTGGCTTATTTGTTTGCTGTTTTGTTTGTCTGTCTGTTTATTTGTTTTCAATTGCTTGATGTGATTGTGATGCTGGTAGTTACAGGGTGGCTAGTGTTTTCAAGAAATTGGTATATAGTAAAACAGCTCTTCTAAATAGATTGATCTGTACAGTAATTGTTTCCTGGCATCTTTGTGAAGTAAACTATATTTCAGGTGAATGCACCTTGCAGAACATAGAAAAATTAGCAAGTGGTAGCAACACAAATTTAATAGCAAGAAGTTGTATCTCAATTGGTGACCCCTAACTGATGTTTCAGTTTGAATTTATGCAACTAATGTGAAAACAATTTTTTTGCAAACGGACATGTTACAAATATACAAATGTTGCAACAAATGGATATGAGTTCCTTACTATAGTTTCTAACAGTTTCAAATGCAATTTGCTTGTTAGTCGGGGAGAGGAAACACACTTGAACACACATGGACATCTTGACCCATAGACTATGAGTGGTGCTATGCAGCTGCAGTTTGTTTGCTAATTTTTTTTAAGGTCAGCTGCAATATCGACTATAAGTTGTTTTTGGCTCAGTTGGTTTTTTTGTAAGTCTTCGACGGCATAGACTTAATTACAATATGTAAACAGAAGTCAACTCACACATGTTGAAGTGTAGTATCATTATTAGTGCTTGAAGTTTGAACTTTGCGAAGAAAAGTTTTTCCATTCTGCGTGGTTGGCTTCAGTATATGTCAGTCAGGCATAAGATGGTGTTTGATTGTGCCTTGATAGTTGTCACATAATGTTTAATATATTTGAGTACTTCAGATTGTGTAATCATTGGTTATGAATGATTTTTTGATATATATACTTTTGTTGTGCTGTTACATGATGTAGTAGTGTTTATCTGTTTACTTATCTTATGTATTTCTCTGTGACAGAAAGGTGGGGATGCTCCACTGCATGTTGCTGTCAGACTGAGTGGTCAAAAGGCAGTACGTTTGGTTGAGCTGCTATTACAGCATGGTGCTGATCCTAATCAGAGAATGGCAAATGATGCACAGAATGATCCTTTTAAATATTTGGAGAGACGAAGGGCAAGCATACAAACAGTTAGCAGCTTGGCTAGTGGCAGTCAGACCGGAGATGAGGATGTGTTGACACAAACAGCATTACATATTGTGTGTGCCAGACTGGATTATCACCAGGTCAGTATTTGCTTATTGGTTATTAGTGAGCACACAAGCACCAGCAACCGTGAATCTCATGGACACACAGACGGTGAGATGGACATGCAGCCAGTGGACGGACAGACAGACAGACAGACAGATTCAGTAGTTGATATCTGTAGTCTCTAGGTGATTCTGTATAATTTGACTCGTAGTTACATATTGTATGTTGCTAGATTCATGTTTCAAATATATGTATTGGACAGACAGACAGACAGACAGACGGACAGACAGACAGACAGACAGACAGACAGAGACAGACAGGCAGGCAGAGATGCAGCCCGCCTACGCTCAATAACAGGTGAGGGCACTGGGGCTTGGCTTAATGCTATCCCTACATCGGAAGTGTTCGCACTCAATTCTTGCAATTTTTGCTTGGCATCCTTCCTTCGTTTGGGTTTGCTCATAGCCTTCTCCAGCTGGACAACGACATGCAATTGTGGAGCTCTTATAGATGACAGTGGATACCATTTGCTGACCTGTAAGACTGGTGGCGGGCCGGTATGGTCTCACGAATCAATTTTGTCCATCTGGTCTGATACAACCACAGACAACAGACCAGACATCGTATTTTTTACTCGGACATTGGAAACAACGTTGACCTAGATATCTCTCTCACCCACCCATGGAGTCGTGACATCTTTCCATCATCTGCTGGTGAATGGAGCATTTTGGGGCTTGGGGATCAATGGGTGGAAACTCCTGTGTAAATTACCAAAGAAGTCATCGGACAAAGTGGGACGACAGAACGCTGCGGAGTTTATCAACTTCTGGTCCAAACGCTTTTCTAGTCAGCTCCAGAAGTGTAATGCTAGAGTTATCTCTAAAAAGGTATCTTCGCTGTCTGAAGACAGCAGATGTGACCTCTTTGCCACCCAGTACTTTAGCCACTAGCTGGTACTGGAGGCTTTGCTTGTACGCTGTAGTTTTTAAGTGTAGTCCTCATTTTGTTTTACACGAGTTTCAATTTTAGCTTAGTTTAGTTGATGAACACTACTAGTAGTTGGACAGTGCATAGTACCCTGCATTGCAAAATGTATCATAGATAAAGTTCAAATATATGTGATTGACAGACAGACAGACAGACAGCTCAACATGGATCCATAGTCACAAATGCAAATTCAACGGTAAGAATGTGTTTGCATGTGCCATGTATGAGATACAGTTTTCAAATTAATTCTGACAATGGTAATGACAGTTTTGTGAACAACTCTTTTGTGTGTAAATATGTAACTGACTACTATTTTTATGACTGTTGTAATTATTATATTTGGTTGACCTGATTAAAATAGTAGGTTTCTATGTTTTACAGTTAATCACCAATATAGTGGCAGTTCTACTTAAATGTGGTGCAAATCCCAACCTTATAGCTCATGGTCATTCACCTCTTTCTCTCACTATTGGCTCTGGAAATGATGAGGTTTGTGGTAAATATATAACTTTGTATTTTTGCATGGACTGGCTTATAGTACAACTGCCATCAACATTGTTGTGTCAGCAATGTTTAGCTAATTTGTAGCGATTAATGGATATTAATCTTTCAACATTATGACGCTTAAACAGAGTATCCTTATATGCAAGGCCACCACAGAACATTTGCCAAGGAAGGCGTGGTGGGTCTGGCTACGCGAGACTCACATGCCCCTGTTCTGTCATGTAGCAAGTATGGGATAAGTTATGGCTCATCTCAATTCCCGAGATCATCATTTGTATTGCCTAACTGAGATCTCTCATATTTGTTGTCGACGGTCTACTTTGTTGTCTGTGTTTGGTAAAGTTCATTGGTATTAAACCACGGTGTACTTTGACCATGCTTACTAATGCATGTTAGACCGTAGCATTTATTTGTTTTCTTTGCTTCCGTCGGGCCTGATATGGGGTGATGGTCAAGTAAAAGCTTTTATCATAAAGTGACAAGACAGTATTATGTGAAGTGTGAGAAATATCTTGATGAATTAATCAACATATGACTCTTACGGAAGCACAAACTATACGGTACTGGAAACTAGTTGATATTTTGTTTTAGTGATCACGAGTCATGATGTTCCATGACGGCAAGCAATATGACATGAGGGCAAAATGGAAATGCTAATACAAATAATGTGAATGATGCAAGTGGTTAGAATTTGCTATGTTGAATTACACTCTGCAATTAGACCTATTCAGTTGCCAAGGAAGAGTCAAAAGGAAGCTCAAATACAAGCAACAAACACTCTTTCTCTTTAAATGACTAACTGTAGTTGTTTCATGAATGACATGAACTGCTTTGTCTGCCTGCATTATTCAATCTTTCTTATGTTTTAGGAGTCTTCTAATTTTATGTTTGATGAGTTTTATGTGCTACTAAATATCTTTGGCTATCTGTCTGTTTGCTGTATTTTAGTCTGTCATTTTGTCTGTCAGTGTAGCATTTGGTTTAAAGTCAATAATCTACAACCAGCATTTGTGAACATTTTATAGTGTGGTTTATATGGGAGATTTGAAAGTTTGTTTGTGCACCTGTTTCATCAATGTTTATTTATGTTATATGCATGGTAGCTATGACTCTATCCTTTTTTGGGTTTCAGACTGTAGACTTATTGCTGAAACATGGAGCTGATCCCAACCTTGTATTGGGTCGAGGAGTAGGGTCTGCTCTTTGTGCAGTCTCTGCTCTTCACTCACAGCGAAGACGCTCAACTGAAGACAGTATCCAAATGGTATGTATACTTGCATACAAATAGTTAACAGATGTATATGTATTTATTATAGGGAATTGTGTTTGTGTTTTAGATTAACAGACTGGTTGAGTGTGGAGCCAATATTCTCTTGCCCGTCAAAGTGTCGATGAAATTTCTCCAAGGAACAGCTGTAGACTATGCACACTGGGCATTCCATCGGGTATTGCATGCTATGGATGTAATCTGAATGACTTATGTTCTAGCTGTCAAAACAGTAAATGACAATGATTTTTTTCTTGCATATTATTAAATATGTAGAATACAGGATTTGTATAGTTGTAGTCTTGATGGGTTCCTTTGGTCGGTCATAGAAGGATTATGCCAGATATTTACTGTTGCTGTTTTTCTTTACCAAACATTATAGATTTTTTAACAGTTAAGAATGCATTGTTTTAGGACAAACACATTTCCCAGTTGCCGTACAATGCTCTCACTAAAGATGAACGTCACATCTACAATGGCCGTATGAAGGTTCTACAGCACATGGCAGACGTCCTTCGTGACTGTGCAATGACCAAGCTTGCACAGCAGCTCACAGAACTAAGCCAACAAGCTGATGAAGGTAATTAATTATTAATTTCCTCATATGCTACTTTACTTTAGTTGAAACATGAATCTACTTGTTGATGAGAAGTGATTCATAATGATTTGAGTGTCCAGTATGTAGACGTATTTGTGTAGTACAGGTTACCCTACTTGGTCTAAACTCAAAGATTACTTCACACAAAGTTTACTCAATCCATGAGGGCAACGTGACACACTGGGGTTATGGAAACATCAATTTGGAAACGGCAGTCAAATGTCTAGTTTCTGCCAGAGTAATAGACATGTTTTGAACCTAAAGTGTATGCATTGATTTATATTATCTGGACTGTGACTGTTCACTAGTCTTTACGTGTTATATCTCAGTTATTTATATGAGGGCACACCAAATTGTTGACAGTGTGTTTATACGAATTTTTCTTTAGTGAGAGATGGAGGCCTGTCAGAAATGAGATGTGAAACGTTGCTCGCAGTTGAAGGTCTTGATTTGCAGAGGGGATACAGCATGAGTACAATCAGTGAATTAGAGTTGGAGGAAAGAGCAAGACGACCACCACCAAGAATGCCAATGTTTACTACCGTAATGTCATATTCAGGAGCTGCATCTACAAAGCGACTTAAGAAACACCCTAGCTTTGAGAAAGAAATGGCAGAAAAGAGAGATTTTCTACCACGGTTATTAATGGCCAAGCGCTCTCTCAGTGTTCCTACTGTTGACATCAAGAGAGTAATATCTCCACTTACCAAACGATCTGCCACTTCTTTTAATCTTCGAAGAGTATCAAGTTTCCCCAAGCGAGAAAGAACCTCATCTATTCCAAGATCCATGACCGAGTCAGTTGGTGTGCCTGAAAACTTGTTCCTCTTAAAGTCATTACATGCTGGGTCTAGACGGCTTCGTGAGCCGTTTGAATTCTGTAATCACTGTGGACGGTCAGTAGGCGTTAAACTGATTTGCTGTCCACGTTGCAAGAAGGTCAGTTACTGCAGTCGTGTTTGTCGGATAAGAGGATGGGAGACTAGACACAAACATGAATGTATTTTTGAAGAAACGAAAGGGAAAGGTAGGTGGAATGCTGGTGTGTGTCACTGTGTGTGTGTGTGTGTGTGTGTGTGTGTGTGTGTGTGTGTGTGTGTGTGTGTGTGTGTGTGTGTAGTAGGTAAACTATTGTGTGAAAATTAAGGTTATTCTTGTTTTTAGTTATAGAGTATAGAATTTAATTGACTTGCTCGAAATGGATTAGTAAAAGCTATTATTTGTTGTAGCAAAAGGTTTAGTAATTAATATAGTAATTATCTTATAATTTTAATGAGATTTGTAGTCTTCCACTGTCATGCTGGTTCTAAAGAACATGTACACTTTGGTATGAATTGCTACATTTTTGTTAATTGGTCTTTTCATGCTCGATAATATTCAACCCAGTAATATGCATGTGCGACTATCAATGTGTACCTTTGAGATGAAATGAACACCCAGATAGAATCACTGAGATTCAACGTATGCAACAGACCGGGAATACGATTCAAGTGAAGCAAAAGTAGCCAGGATACATACCAGTAAGACTGTAAGATTAGATTAGGTAGTTTGTTCGTGTTGTTTGTGTAGTGTATTGCATTGTTGCACACAAACAATGAGGAAGTGGTGGTGTTACACAGCACTTTACCAAGAAAAGTATAGCAGCTAATTAGCTAACCAATAAAAGTAAAGCAGCTATTACATCATTACATCGATGGTCGATAAAAGTAAACAATCTACATTTATACATGATTATGGTTTGGGTTACAAGGTGCTTAGTAGTCTCGCACCAGACCCTCTTGTGCCATCTTGCCTGGTTTCCAGTGTTGTCGTGTGGTATGAGGCTAGTGCTTAGAGTGTGGGATGCTTTAATGTGGTTTATGTTCCTTTAATTACTAGCACTAATTTTGTGCTTTCAGACTTGCTGAACACACTCTAAGATCACTACATGATTTCTAGTCTTAACGTTGACATGGATGAGATGGATAGTTGTAATGTTGTGATTGAAAGTCATTTGTCATCTGTCAACTACTACCTGCAGTAGATGCAGTAGGCAGAGCAGTTTAACAATTGTTTTAAATTTAGAACAATCTTTTTATTTGTTTTATTTATTAAACAGTTATACAACTGAGTTGTATGTCAACAAAATGAAGTGTTTATCTACAATTTCGTGAGCTACTAAGTTATCTAAAACAAACACTACAAAGTCTCAGTTTACACATGTGACCAATTTTGGCCTTTGATAATTAATATCATTTCTTGATTGCTGAGAATTTATTGATTGGGCAGCAAGCTGCTACAAAGTATTAAAACATATTGTGAATGTTGTCAATGCTATAGTCATCGTAGACTAGCATTGATGAGCTTAATTAATAACAAAACCGATTCTAATCAAAATACCAGGTATTATCTACATTGACACACTTCCCATTCAATATTTGGGTAAAAAATCTCTGTTTAGAACCAGGTGTGTGTGTGTGCGTGTGTGTGTGTGTGTGTGTGTGTGTGTGTGTGCGTGTGTGTGTGTGTGTGTGCGGTGTGTGTGTGTGTGTGTGTGTGTGTGTGTGTGTGTGTGTGCGTGCGCGTGCGTGCATGCATGCGTGGGTCCTGTGTGTGTGTGTGAGTGTGTGTGTGTGTGTGTGTGTGTGTGTGTGTGTGTGTGTGTGCGTGCACGCGCGTGGGTCCTGTGTGTGTGTGTGTGTGTGTGTGTGTGTGTGTGTGTGTGTGTGTGTGTGTGTGTGTGTGTGTGTGTGTGTGTGTGTGTGTGTGCATGCACGTGCTCAGCCTATATGTGTAACCTACATTTACTAGACAATTTATATTGTCCAAATTTAATTATAGCCACCAATCAACAAACAGGCAAGCTTACAAAGAAGAAACCATCTGTTAGCATCATGAACCAGAAGGAGGTCAAAACGAAAAAACAACGATGAGTTAGAAGCCTTGCAGGCTACAGTCCATCAACTCTAGACACTGACAGCCTACTTAAGGATCTAGATATATTCATACAGGCTTCCAGCGGTAACCTACTTCTCCACATGCATGTAAACGCCAACTAGATATTTTTGTAGACTTTTCTTAATTTAATGAATGTCCGCCTGTTGAGTGGTGGAATAACCTAAATGCGTGTCGTTTCCTGTAAATACATGACTCCATGCCTATACATAGTCACACACACACAGGAAGTCCTTCAAGAGAAAGTCGAGTGCGCAGAGACACTCATTTTAGTTCTACCCTTTGTACAGCCGTTTCGATTCGACACGAATCTAAAAGAACACCACTACTTTACAAGGTCATTTAGAAAATAGTCGTCGACCGACTGGTGTGGAGGCAAGCGGATTGACCCGAAGATACGGAAGAAGTTGTGCGCTGCGCATGCAGAGTGCCTGAACACCACGTGCACGACTGCGCTTGTTGTATTCTTCTCTGTTCGTCGTGTTTCGCATGAACAAGACACCAGAGACGAAGAGTCAGTCGGAAAAGTCGAGTTCAAGCTGGTTGGCTGAGAGCGGGAACGCTCCGGACATCATTCCTGTTGTTGGCTCTAGCACAAAGGCTCAGTCTCTAATCAGTGAATATGACAAGAAAGACAGGATGACGGATATCAACACAGACTCGAACAGAGAGCACGGTGAGCTCTAGAATCAAAAATTGAAATAATGTAGGCGCGTGCAGATTCACATCCGTCTGGAATCGAACGCATACCCTGCATTATCTTTACGCACTCTCATTCGTCATGTGTTCAGAGGGGTGCTGTTTACAGTTAGACAATACGCTTTTTCCAATATTCTAGCGGCTCTGAAGGTGAAAGCTGTACATCTCCAGAAGTTATTGGCAAGACAGCTGGTGTACTTATCCGGTGGGATGGACGGTTCTCATCCAATTTTGACGTTCTCCGCCTCAAGCAGGGAGGATACGTGTCAGACAAGCGATTCAGAGATTACACGTTTACTCATTTACTTCATGGAGCTAACAGGGTTAGCTATATGAGTTAGCTTTGTATACCTGAGATTTTAGTCTGTATACGTAGATTTTTAGTCATACATATCTGCTGTACTGTACATGTTTGGTGCTTGATTGAGTTAATGGCTGGATGTTTATTAATTAGTGGCAAAGATGATCATCTAGGTTTCACTGTATTGGTCGATATGAGAGATGTCAATTGGAGTGTTGTGTCTGCCTTTGTAGATCGACTGCAGGTATACTTTGTTGCTGTTTGTGCACTGAGATGTTCGGCTATGTTTGATTGTTGTGATCAGGGTATGTCTTGTGTGTCTGTATATCGAGCTGTTGTTCTCAGGAATTCACCTTGGCTCGACAAGTTCAGGTTATTCATACATAAAGTGACCAGCAGTTTTAAGGTACTTTGTACACTGAATATTTTTGATTTTGTAATTGGTTTGTTTAATCAGTTTTGGCTGCAGTTTACTGTTGTACAGTCTATTAAAGATCTTCACAGACAAATTGATCCCCAGGAGTTGACATTGGACTATGGTGGATCATTGCCCTATAGTCACAGTGAATGGATTGACATGAGGAAGGTGAGATTTGTCACAGGCACTGAGTGTGCAGTCTAATTGAGTGGTGAAAAGGAAGTAATATAAATAGATTGTTGTAATAAGAACCATGGCTATTAATAATTATTGGCATGAGGTGGAGCAGTATAACTTAATGAGTTATTGAATTTAACTTAGTTATTCTGTTTCTGTGTGTGTGTGTGTGTGTGTGTGTGTGTGTGTGTGTGTGTGTGTGTGTGTGTGTGTGTGTGTGTGTGTGCGTGCTTGTGCATGTGTGTTTGTATGTGTGTAGCCAGTGTATCTTGTAGCTAGTGTATGTATAGCCAGTGCTCTTGAATGCTTGCTGCAAAGTTTTAGGAAGCAGTTTGCTGTGGCCCGGTGATTCTATTTAGCACACGTAGTCTTTGCCTTTGAATGAGGTGAGCTGTCGTTTAGAATCAGACATGCTCAACTCTTTGCTTGTCATCTAGTACTGACCTAGCCTTGAAGTTCCAAACTGTCTCCCACTTCGAGGCTAGTACTGACCTAAATGTGTAATCTGTCCCAAAGTCATGCACAAGTTTAGGCAAACAGTTTATGTGCTCACTTAGCACAGTTTATTAATTTATTTTCATCATTTTGTTGCATTGGTAGCACATTGAACATTTTATTGATGGCTGTGATGACATCAATACATTACTGAGCATCCTCACCAGCAACCTAGTTGAAGTACGCAAAATCAGCACTCTTCTCGAGGCCAAAGACAGGCTCGCGAAAGCTAAGGAAAATTTAGAAACGGTTCAGTCAGTTGCAGCCAAATCTGCATCGGAAGGAAAGGCGTTGCTGTATAGCATGCAACACACGGAAGACATATCTCCACTGTTGGCTACATGGACCGCTGCCTATGTGAATGCTACGTGGTCTGTTCAAGAGCAACACGAGATGTTGACATTACAGTCAACTGCAGCACAAGAGCTGCTTCAGAATTACATGAACGATCTGGAACAGTGTGTTATGTTTCAAGAGTTTAAGGAGCACACAGTGGCAGTCATCAATTTGTTGGATGAGCACTTTGACAAGTTGACTCTCGCAGACAACGTTATCGGGAGAGGGACAGCAGCCGCTCAAGCATCGCTACAGAAACATATGGCATTGGAGATAGAAGTTCAGGTACGTGATATGACAACAGTCGATCTGTTGCGTGTACAATCAGTACATATGCAATGTGTAATAAGTACATGCAATGTTGTAGACCCTATGTTAGTTGAATGTCAAATTTTAAATACTTTTTGTGGTTTGAATTGTACACACACAGACACACACACACACACACACACACACACACACACACACACACATGGACGGACACTTGCTTGCTTGCTCATTTCTCTCTTCTGTGCAAAAAACGTAGTTCACCACTTCAGTTTGCAAGACTGAAAGGGGAAGTCACTGCCACAACCTGGTTATGAAAACCACACGGAATGCAAATGGACGGACACGGACACACACACACACACACACACACACACACACACACACACACACACACACACACACACTACTTGCTTGACCACGATTTCGCTAACATTTGTTATTTAATGGCTTGCATTACAGAACATGATTCCAAAGTGTCAATTGGTGACGGACAAAGCAAGTCAGTATGACAGTGATCACTACGCTGTAGAGAACGTTCAGCAAATGAGCAAAACGGTTGAGAAAAAATTGCCAGAGGTTACAAGAATGTTGGCAGAACGGACCTCATTGCTTGAGAAAGTTGTAGAGTTTTCTACACTCGTGGACCAGGTGCATACTTGCTGGGTAAGTGAATGTCGTTTTATGTGCACTTATAGACTATTTGTGTAGATAACGAGTTGGTGTAATCGAGGCAAGGACTTGCTTGCATGTCAACGTATTGATCAGGCTTTGACACAGTCTGGAGTCTCAAAAACTTTACAACAACTGGAAACATTTACCAAGGTGACTTCGTTATATATCACATCTTTATATATTTAAATAACTATTGAATTGTTGTTTAGTCTCGTGTGAGTCTGACTAGACTACAAGAACTAGCCGAATTAATTCCGTTCAGTGCTGCGCAGCAGCAAGCTCGACACGCCATGCAGAAATGCGGTGAAGTCCATGAAATGGTGAACAATCGCAAAACGCAACTGAACAAAATATGCACCACAGTCCGATCTTTGACTCCGATGGTAAGATATACGACAAGCAGCAAACAGCCCATTCTGTATGACTGGCATGCATCGTGTTTCATTTTAGGAAACAAAGCGCGAGAATGACAAGGATGTTGTAAGTAAATGCACTATTATGTTTTTTGTATTTAGTCAATGTGATAAATATTTATATACATTTATATATATTTTGTATTGGCATTAGCATGCATGCATTTGCTGTACGTAATGGTGGTGTGTGCTCATAGTGATAAATTAATGCTTTCAGGATACAACAAAATATTGTGAGCATTCATATAAATGTTCTAAGATTGGTCATGTTTTGTGTTTGAATTTAAATGTATTGCTTATTGATTGTATTATGCAATTTATAGGCTATTCGAAAGTGTTTGTCTCTTGAACTGTTGTCACATGATCAAGAAGTTAAGATATTTGTAAGTCTTGTTGTTCGTGTAGTGTGTATTGTTGTGAGCTTGTTTGTTATGCTGGTTGCTGCATGGCAATTTGTGTGTTTGTGTTGCTTGTAGGAATCTTTGGGGCGTGCATTCTCAGATGAGAGCAGAGAAGTTGATGTAGATGGTGGGGAAATCAAGACACCCGATGATGGTCAGGTAACATCTGATGGAGAGGACTGTGAGGAGGAATCAAGACAATTAGTGGACAATGACGATGATGAGACAGATGGGGAAATATTGAGGAAGAGAGTGTGAGGCATTTGTAAAATTTTGCAGACTCCATTGATTGTCTGCTCCTTATTCATTGTGTGTGTGTGTGTATGTGTGTGTGTGTGTGTGTGTGTGCGCGCGTGCGCGCGTGCGCTAAGTTTTAGTAGATTTTGTAATTACTTCTACTAGACTGAAGCACATAATTAAGGCATTCAAATTTATTGATGCAAACTATTATTTGTATATTTAATCAATTGAAATGACTTGATAAAAGCAGGCCCATCAAACACAGTAGAGGTGACCTTGTTTGAGACCTCCAAGACTAATCATTGGACACTAGTCATTTTGTTGCCATTAGATAATAAAACGTAGACCATCATGAACATTGTGCAACAAGTTGTGTGGTGCATATCTACAAACCATTTATGTGCACAAATTTCTAAGGCAGGAAGAAGGTTGGAATGTAGGAAGGCACTTAGGTGGAGCAACAAGAAACAAGCAAATTTATTGTCTTCACATCGTTGCCTTTATTTACATTGTAGATATTTATTAGTGTATGTAAATGTGCAGCTTAGAAGCCTGCTGATGGTCAATTGATGAGATTTTTGTCAATGTGTTGGCATGTATCGTAGCATTTAAGCAGCAACAGAGCATGTTTGCAATACATTCGATATTTTCGTTCAATGAGTCTGTCCTGTTGTAGGTACGTGTTGGATGAGTTAGTTGAAACGGAGAGAGTCTACATTGAAGACCTTCAGCAAGTCATTCAGGTGATGTCAGTGAGCATGCAACTGTGATGTGTAGAGACGTCTGTTGTATTTTTATGAAAGTGACTTGACGTGTTTGTGGAAGAAACAGAGTCTGCATGGAATTTGTTGTTATTGAGTTGATGTGCATATTATTTGTCAAAACAGCGGTTTGCAAACACACTTAGCTATAGTAGCAGAAAACTAGTTGGTAATATAGTGAGATATCTTCTTGAAAATGCCTTGCTGGTAATTTATCATGCAAGGACTATAGACAACCATTCATTCATGTGCATGAATGCATAAACATGTGTGTGGTGTGATGTGATGTAAACTGTGTCTGTGCATGTGTGCATGCATGTGTGTGTGTGTGTGTGTGTGTGTGTGTGTGTGTGTGTGTGTGTGTGTGTGTGTGTGTGTGTGTGTGTGTATGTGACATCACACCATATGTTAGTCTCTTGCACAGCCCCTCTCAACCCACGCATGAAGAGCAGATAGAGGACAGTGCCCGCATGCGAAAGAGGACACCGCCCCCTCTCCCCTCTTCGCGCTATGCAAGAGACTATAGTGACATCGTAACTCAGTTGGTCTAACGTCAGACTTGTGTGAGGGATGACATCCATTCGAGACCTTTGGGTACATTTCAAGGAGGGTTAGGGGAAAAAATTCCACTACAACGAATTTACCTGCATTGCTTTCCTCAACTCAAGAGCATAAATAAGTACTCGGGTTTTTGACTGGGGCAGTAACGACAACTACCTATGACTTGAATTCACATCAGCCACTGAGATTTCAGGTATGTGGGACTTCGGATGCCCACACCTCAATTGGCATTGCGTGTCAGCGCTCTTGTAAGTACCTGGCTCATGTCCTGGAAGTTATCAGAAGAATCCCAGAGATTTTTAGTAGCTCAAAGGAGCTCAGCCTTGGAGCTGTGGACATATATGATCTAATGAACAATGTCAAAGACAAAGGACACGGTCATTGATTGGTATATAGCCATAACAGCTTGACAGCTGAAACATTTGTGAATTTGATTTCTAATTTTTGTCTACCAGGTACCATACATGTTTGTAAAATCTCTTCCCAGCATTGCTTAAACTTACTACTGTAGTAGTTGAGTTAAAAGTAATTAGTTGACGTACTTCACACCCCCATTGCTGCTTCAAAAAGAAAACAATACACCTTTGTGTCCAATGTTTGCTATATGTCAATTCTTGCCAATCGAGCCCTAATACCCCATCATGATACATCAAAATAACCTGATTCAGCCAGATCTTGCTTGTGCCAAGTTGCTTTACCACAGTGCAGACAGTGTAGATCGAACAAGAAGGGGCGATTATTTGGGCATAGGCACCTACATCTGTTACCCTGTTTGTCAAGTTGTGTGTTTGATTTACCATTCTTGGTGGTATTATCAACAGGCACATACTCAGACATCTATATTAGTTATGTTTGTGACATGTCGTGTTGTTGTTGTTGTTATAGGGCTATTTTGACGAGATGGATCCATCGGACCCATTCTTGCCGCCATATCTACGCGGTAAACGCAACATCATATTTGGCAATGTTAAACAAATATATCAATTTCACCAATCGTAAGTACAAACAGATAGTCAACCCACTCTGTGTCAGCATGATTTTTATTTCAGGATGTTTCTAAGTCAACTGGAACAAGTTTTGACTCCATCCGATGTTGCTAAGTGTTTCTTGTACAATGTGCGTTTGTTTGATTGTGCATTTGCTTGCCCATTACTTCATTCTATCTCACACTCTGTGACTGTAGAAGAACGAGTTTGAGTTGTACAGTGCGTATTGCAAGAACAAAGTCGTTGCAGACGAGTTTCTACAAGATTGTGACCAAACATTTTTCCTTGTATGTATACAACTCTATAAATACAATAAATATTATATCTTATACTATAGTTATGTTATTAATGGTATTAATAATTGATACACTAAGTATTAATTATTTTATTTATTTATTTATTTTTTAGTAACAATAGTGCTAGTATGTATAATGAAATTACTTTCTTGGCCAGCTTGCAAGGACATTCAGCTAGAGTAACTTCTGATGGGGAGCTTCATGAAATAGCTAGAGTGATCGAGCTCAGGTCCATTTCGATATATATCAGCGTGTTAAGCTTGTGAAAGCCATTTTGATCGAGAGACGTCTTCAATGTTTCTGTTTTAATTCAGAGTCTCTCCACAAATTCTTCTGCCATTGTTGATTGAGTTGATTGAATCTTGTTGTTGATCACCATCATGAGCTAACTGTCAATTAAAATATGAGCACATACTTCATCGAGTAGGCCTCACGCTTTAAAAGTGCCAACTATTTTCCGTCCCAAATTTCTATTAGAATACCATAAGGCCGGAATAATCTATTTTACTTTTAATTCCTTTAGATGGCATGTGGACCGGCCATGATTGAGGATGAGGTTTCTGTCGGTAGGGTTGACAGTTTGAAGCTATTCTAGTGTTTGCAGTGCAACAGCATTGAATCTTAGTAAATATGCTATTGCTTTGATCCGTTATCATCCGAAGGTGCCATGCAAGTTCTCGAGTATGACTTTGTCATATATATGTTCTACCATATGTTCTGCCCCAGTCACATGAAGTGGCAGCTTATTCAATCAAGTTCTATTAAGTTAAGATGATTGCTTTTATACTTACCCAACAGAGGTTGCCTGTAGCACCACTGCAAACTGGATTTATTGTAGACTTGGGTTCAGTCATAAATGCTGGCCCTGCATGTGCCTAAAAGCTGTGATGGGTTGAAGTCGAGAGTTATTAAATCGATATTCTACTTGCCACAGCAAAGAAACGGTTTGGTTCTTCAGCCATGCAGTCGCTAACTCACTAATTGTCTAGGCTACTATGAGTACTTCTTGCTTTGTTATAGTAGTAAATTTAATGTAAACCTACATTACTAAGTTGCCGTGATCCGTGTGGAAGTATATAGACTTATTTGAAATATGAAATAATGTGCTCTTACAGTTGTGTTACACAGTGCATCTAGATGAGAATATTGAATTATATCGCTCAGTTAATTGCCTTTGTCTGCATTCAGAACTGTCAAAAGCGACTTGGCCATACTCTACCTCTGACAGCATACTTATTGAAGCCAGTCCAGAGAATCACAAAATATCAGCTTCTACTGAAAGTGAGTTGTGATACAGGATTGTGAGCTGGATGTTTTGAATATAGAGTGTGCAACTTTGTAATGATATGTGTGTAAAGGATATGATGAATTGCTGTCGTGGAGCACAAATGGCATCGACAAAGCTGCAAGTAAATGCCTTCATATTTCTATTACAATAATTTTGTATTAGTCGACTTCACACAAACAAACAAACAAACAAACACACACACACACGTCTAACCATCTCACACTCACTTTCTACGATGGAAATATTGACAAGCTTTACCGAGTTACAACCTATCTGTTGTACATATACTGTCCTCTTCCTTGCAGGAAGCTCTCAGCTCCATGTTGATGGTGTTAAAACACGTCAACGATGCCATGCATTCCATCGGTATAGAAGGATTCAGAGTATGTACATTAGCAGCTGCCTTATCGCATCGTACTGTTTACATAATTTGCCTGTTTGATCAGGGAAGTCTCATAGAACAAGGCAGCCTTCTCCTACAGGTGTTTAAAGTCCCTGCTGTGTACATTACTGTCCTAATGGTTTGTTATAAAATGAAAGGATTCATTTCGTGTGTGGGATGGCAAGGACCCGGTGTTTCGTAAAGAACATCAACGCCAAGTTTTTCTCTACGAAAAGGCAGTTATTTTCAGCAAGAAAAGAGCAAAGCAAAAGAATGCCAACAAAACTGTGTACAGCTTCAAAAACAGCGTCAAAGTGAGTGCAACTACCTTAGATCGACTGTTAGTATTTCATAATTTTTTCTATAAATAGTAATTAGAAATTTACACTACATTACATCTTACATGCCACACAACTATGCCTATATGCAATAGTAGTGCATGCTATTGAAAATGCTAGATGCGTATGGTACAGTAATACACACACAATTTACTGATGTGATGTACTATACTATAGACTACTCTTACATACAGCTGCACTTGATTATATCCGATGAATACTTGAGATTGGCACACAACAATGTCTTACAACACTCTGAGTGTGCCATACAGTACAATCATAAGTACGTTTGCGAATAAAAAATTTACTGCATATGAAATAGGATTACAGTATTTATATGAGATTGTTCCTCAAGCATTTCAATCTACTGGATACATCAAGAGCTTTATAATCGTGTACTAGGTCAGTGAACTGGGCCTCACTGAAACGGTTGAAGATCAACGATGTCGTTTCATTCTATCACAATATGGAGAAACAGAGCGAATGTTCACTCTTCAGGTATGATCGTGGCCTCGACGTCTACTAAACGTGCAAATGGCATCTGAGCACTAATTCAGTGATTTACAGGCTGAAACGGCAGTGGTTAAGCAAGGCTGGGTGGACCAAATCAGACATCTCTTATCTCAGCAGCTCATGCAGATAAGAGGTATAATAAAGTTTTGCTCTATTAAGGCTGATACTAATAGATGTCTCCAAATGCTATGAGTTGCATAGCCAATGCAGCTGTACATACAGTTGTAATCCTGCTCAGTATAATGCAGGTAGTCGTGCATGTGTGCATGTTATATCTCCCAATACGTTGATGTTCGTATTGACCATGTTGTTGTATTAGATATCATGTCTGGTCAGGCTGGATTCTCATCGTCTGCGGCGATAATGACACCGGGTAGGGTAATCGAAGTAATAAGATTATTTGTTGAATGTTAATGAGCGAACGTATTTTAGACTTTCACGATCATTCTCCCTTACGAGAACGTTGCCCATCTAAACATGGAAATGGGAGGTAGGCAAGGCATATATATATATATATATATATATATATATATATATATATATATATATATATATATATATACGTATGTCAGAAATTCATTTTGAACAACATTGTTGTCTATTGGCATTTAGACCTGCTGCCATTCATCGACAGTGGAGTCAACGATCTCTCTCTTGTCCACTTGTCCCAGACATGGATACAAAGCGACCAACTGGCCAGGAGCCGTCAATAGTGATCACAAACTCTGACAATGAGGGAAACACAGTAGAAAACAAGGATCATGTTGTTCGAGATTTGGGGGCTGAAACTGTGTCAACGAATAGCAGCAATGCTAGTGCTCTGTCAACAGATAGCTTCGATTCGGGTGATGAGTGGGGCGACTCGGATGATGTGCTTGACATGGATCTGGTTAGTTTTGTTGTAGAGTGTACGTGCGTATGACATGTATGTACAGGTCTGCATACCAACACTTGCATTGTGTGTGTGTGTGTGTGTGTGTGTGTGTGTGTGTGTGTGTGTGTGTGTGTGTGTGTGTGTGTGTGTGTGTGTGTGTGTGTGTGTGTGTGTGAATTGTGGTAACAAACCTTGTGTTCTAGCAAACAAATACTGTTGCTTTGCAACTGTTCACTGTTCAGTTTGACTGTGTCATTTGTATCACACTTTCTTAGTTCCCTTATCGTAGTAGCTGGTAATCTGCACGTCCTTTCCCCTGCCGCATGTAACACTATATGATGCTCTTCAGTCACTAGTTGAGATGAACAAAGCTACCCATGTATGTATGTATACAAATCTTCTGTGGCTGTGGTAGTCATAACAGAGAGCTTTATAAAGATCATTACCAACTGAATTTTCTAAATGAGGTTGGGTTGCCAATCTCAGTCATTCTACTATACTTTTTGGGTCTGTAATAGTCTCTTCCGTGACAGTGTCAGAATCATAGGCTAAGTAGTAGACAGTCACTCTGTTACATGCTGCATGTGTTTTTTGGTCCAAGGTGTAACTAACAGCAGCGATATATTTTACAGGCTCCAGATCAGCCTCGCACGTATTCTGTTATCGCCAATTTTAACTACAAGAATTTAGACGACAGAGAGATCACCTATCTGTCACTGAAGAGAGGAGATCGAGTGTATGTCGTGAAACTAGGACAAGGCGGATGGTGGTTTGCACGAGTAATAGAAGAAGACACACAACAACCGTCACACAACATAATGGGCTGGGTTCCCGCAAGCTTCCTTCAGGTGGAAAATAATACAATAACAATACAAAAGTCCAACGAACACGACGGTAACATGCATTCACACGGTTTTAATCTCAATACAAATTGTGTGCTTTCTAGGTGACGGTGAGTCGACACACAAGAAAACCCCACCTGAAGAACCACACGAAACATCAGTCTAGTGTACTTCCATTTGAAGGAAATCGCATCGAGTTATTTTGAAATAGAGTGCAATGACAGAATTATTAGAAGTCAGGCATCATTGCTAATACATTCAGAGTGATCTGATATAATCAAAGAGGTCCATCGACACTTGCTTTCTGTCTGCTGCCTTCTTGCTGTTGTGTTTCTTAGAATATTTGACGAGCGCTCTCATCATGTCACCGACGGTCCACTGTTTGCAGGTAACATGTTTCGCTACGTCCTGCAGCTAATACAAATAGCCACTTAGATTCTGGTACGAAAATCAGCTTGCAGTCGTCTTTCTGTGACACTCGCTAAATGACTCACTCGTGACCAGTTATCAGTGATAGATTGCATAAGCATTCAAAGAGCATGAGTGAGTGTTGTTGCTACCACCACACTTTAGACTGCTACAACACTCTAGGTACGAGGTGTGCCTTAGAGTCTACTATCACAATGTAGACACTTTGGTCAGACCAAATAAATTTATCTTATACCCCGTTTACACGAGCACTTGTAAGCGGACCAGCCCATGCTGGCTCGGTTTCTATGGTACGTGTAAATGCGGGCCGAGCCGTGCCTTGCCAAGCCATGCCAGATCGGCTCGGTATTTCTAGCCGGGCCAGCATGCGCCAGCCCGGGCTGGCTCGGGTCAATTACATCGGGTAAATGCATAGCATGCTGGAAATGAGCCACGCATGCTTATTTGGTATCTCGCGTAGCCAGGCCCCTTTCTGCCACGTCATACTTCCGTGCGAAAATGGTACAGATAGCGTGGAGTGAGACGGAGACTCGGTGACTTATCCAATCTTATCCAATTATTGAGCGACCAAGATGAGCAAGAAGTTTAGCTTTTGAACTCCGTTGCTGCATGCACGCAACAGTCGCCTGGCGATAGACCTATGACGTATCGTATATGTCCTATGCATTCTCGATATGACTGTTGTAAAGCCATAGAGAAAAAATGCGAGCAGCATGGCTTCTGCCATTGCAAACGTGAGCTACGCGAGCTATGTCAGGCTCAAGTAACTAACGCACGTTAGTGACACGCATTGGCTCCCTTCTACAGAGTGTGTCGTGCAAATGCGGGCTGGAATACTGGGCTGGCGCGGCTCGGCTTGGCTCGCTATGCATGCTCGTGTAAACGGGGTATAAGACAAAAAGTACATACACACACACACACACACACACACACACACACACACACACACACACTGACAAAAACTATTCTATCTAAGAAACGGTCAGATGTATTAGGTGGATCCTACTGCTTGTATAGTAAACATGTACTAGGTTAAGGTGCCGTGCCAACTTACCTGCTCTACTTGTTTGTTGTTATATGGATAGTAGAGCATGGCTGGACGTCCAGCCGCCGATATTGCCATCCACTGTATTAGCGACTTAAGCTGAGGATCTCCACCAAACGCTCCACATCCCCAGTTACCTGTTGCCACAGCACGATATCGCTCAGTCGATCCGGTTCCTCCTGAAACAACATCGCACGACGCTGGTGACCAACCACCACACGGTCCGTCCATACAAGCAGCCTTCGAATGTAAGGTCGGCTGCCACAAAATTGCCTCGACAAATTTAGTGGCCCACTCATCCAGAGTCTGATTACTCTCATTGGTGGCATGTTCTCTCATCCCGCTTGCCATTGCTTCAGATACTAATATGTCGGCATACTGATCAACACTCATATCACCAGTTGATGATCTCAACTGTTCAATGTATGGCACTTCTGGAGCTGATGTGATGACACCATCAATGAGAGGGCAACTAAAACCGGTTGCCGAAGATGTAGATGAACTGGCGTCTAATACCTCTTTGACAGACTGCATGATAGCAGCCACTTGAAGATCGGCAAAATCGCTAAGAGACTGAGACTGTGTCTGTTGATGAAGGTACGATGATTCCGACTGCCCCATGGTACATCTCACCGAATCCATTACGGTCGTCACCAATCGATCAGCATAGGCTGTGATCTCATGGAAAGTTGCGTTCGAATCACGTGATGTGATTGGTGATGACAAATCAGGTTTTGGCGACAGAAAGCCTGCGTATGCTTTGAGGAGATCTCGCAGTATCACGTCTGTCGAATACTGACTCGTACTGTGTAGGTTGTTCACATTCACAGCGTCGATTGCGACAATAGAGGTCATGAGATCACCGGCTTCGTCGCGCTATACAACAGAAACTACTCACTCGGTTTCACATTTCACGAGTTCCCACAAACGATGACAAGAAACATAGAAAGCGAGTAACACCAATTAAGTAAAGAATGCTGTACAGTTTAGATATGCATGAATGTGTATGACTTAGGCCAGGCCAACTGAATCTCTTGATGCTCGGATTTTGACATAAAAAGCCGGCTGGGCTGAAAAAATAAAGAAATCATGAACACGTGAGATTTGAGGATGCACAGATTTGTCGTCTTGCCTTAATTAAACAACGCTTGAG
>NC_085105.1:3996551-4016551 GCF_963422355.1 Corticium candelabrum
TTTCACTGGAATGCCCACAACGTCGCCAACCTCTTGCTTGAGGTGGGCGGCCAGTTTCGCAATGAAAGGAAGTGTAGACGCAAAAAAGCGCCTGGACTCTTCTGGAAGAGCGTATTGGTCGAAGAATATGTCCAAGCCTGACACTTCGCTTCTTCTTGTCTGGCCAGCACGATTTGTCACTGCTGCTACGTCTGTGAGCAAAGCCTGCAGAGAGTAGACATCCCTGCAACTACTTATACGAGAGAACAGCTGCATAAGGCGCCTCCAATTTCGTTCATTGTCACATGGAAGGGCGACGACAGACATCCCGCACTCACATTCGGGAAATCAAATAAACTAGGTCACGTGGTCTAAATTCGAATCTGGCTGTTGTCATGTAAAAGGCCTCGTAATATGTCTGAGGTATTTGACGGAAAGCATTGGGTGGAGGATCTTTTTCCTCCAGCATACGGTATTGACGATGTAATTATAAGCGATAGAGAACAAGGTCAACTGTCTTCTACTGTCTTCTCTGAATGGCTGCGAGACTGGCTGCCCTTTCCTCGTGCACGCCGCGTAGTAAAACGCAATGCAGAGGAGCAGACAAATCAACAGGAGACTGATAGAGTAAACAACGCAGAGCAGCAAGACAAGACAAGTCTGCCCACTAGGCTACACACGTCACGTGACGATGTCACTGCTCACATAGAAAGATCTGAAGATGAGAGAATGGTAGATACACAGTCAGCTGCTGTAGATTCTTCTTCGGAAGGAAGCGTGAAGGAAAGTGTGTGGACGTGGAATGAGCTGTGTGCATTGCGAGAACATTATGATAATATTCAGAGCGAAAAAATAAATTTGGAACTTCGTGTTAGTGATATGCAACAGCAATTAGATATGTCCACAAGAAAGTTGTCTGAATTGTTTCATGTAGCCGAAAGACAGTTTACTCTGATTCAGAAAATGAGACGAGAAATTGAGCAACTAAGAATAAAAATTACACAACAGAATGAAGAGAAGAGGAAAGCGAAAGAAAAGAGTGACGAACTTGATTGTGATAGAGAGAGGCTTGCAGCAGCTCTTCAAAGAGCAGAAACCAAGTCGGAGACACTGGAATTGATTGTTGCAGATAAAGAGCAGCAGATTTTTGACTTGAATGTGACATTACACAATCAGAAAAGCAAAGAGATCCTCACTGCAAAGACAGCTGTGATGTCACTGGAAGAGAAATACGCGGAGAAGGTAAAGAGTTTAACTACTGAACTAGCAGAAGGGAGAGTTGAGCTTGAGAGATGTCGTGAAGCACATAAAAGAGATAAGACAGCCCTAGATCAATTGAGGAAGCATTTTGCTGATCAGTCATTGTCGAGACATACATATCAAGCAGACTGCATGTCTTTTGTATATATTAATTAATTGAATGATGATATCTAAATGGGTCTGCTTTGCTTCTACAAAGTCAGATCCAGAACAGCAACTCAATTATTTAGAACATATATTATAATCATAGAGCATCCAGGTATATGTAAAATATATTGAGTTGTTAATTTGACATTGTAACTGACAACAAAGTGCATGATATGCCCCCTTCGGAACAAGACAACGTGCTACACCTAGTTATCTTATATTAATCATGGTAGGAGCAGCGGTATAGTGGCAGGACAGATGGAAGAAGATTTATTCTGTTGTTGCGACGTTGAGTCGACGGGCTCTCTGTTCTACCCCTGGTGGTAGAGTCTCTAGGATTGTGGATACCAAGAAATCAAACACCTACTAGTAGGGTGTAAATGCTCTAAGTAAGTACATGACTCAGCAGTAGGGTCTGGTTATTCGAGACTAGAATATATCTAGCGTGTGCTATAATGCCAAGTCTTTCATCCAAACTTATTCATAACTTCAAGTTTATTATATGATGACACATTAATTAATTAAACAAAAGTACTAAATGTAATAAAATAAAATATAGTCAGTGTTGTGTATCACTCTCCAATGCTCTCCTCACTGTTCCTCCCACTTTATAGCTTTATCACAAGCAGACAACAACTGCTTAACAGTTGCTTCTTTGTATTCAGTTGTCCAAGCTGACAAAACTAAATCCAGTTTTTCTTTTAACGTGTACTGTGGTTGTTTACATTCAGTCAGCAGTGCTTGTGAAACTCCAAGATATATGCCAATTTCATACCAACGATCTGAACCATTTTTGGCTACTTCCTCTTTGATGAGTGGAGTGGCCATCTCAGAGTCAGCTGGACTTGTTTCACCACATGTAGCTGTCTCTTTAGATTTTTCTAATCCAGATACTGCATTGAGTGACATGAGGTCACTCAAATGCCGTTGTGGCACAGATGGAATGTCAGCAACGAGTAGAGCATCATACAATTCACATACCTCTATTTGATTGTTTCTTGATTTTTGCCACTCACATAATATACGAGACGCTGCTGCTGGGGCAAAACTAGGGTCGGAATTCTTTTCATACAGCTCTGACACTGTAGACTGGTCAGTACCAATAATACTTGTTAGTTTAGGCCACCACTTTCCTATATCTGCTGCTATCTGTTACACATCCATTTGGTCTACTAAATTTCCACGTTCTGGTGAAACAACATCAGAGAGAGGAATACCTCCCTTTACACTTGGACACACTTGAACAAATGTGGGAAATACACTCCTAGTTTGTTTCCTCTCAAACACAGCTGCTCTAACTGATGGAAGCCACTCATATCAGGAAGATGCTGTATCTTACAGAAACTCAAATACAAGACTTTCAAATAGGTGAGCAATACAAATGTGTGGAGCGTTGTGTTGTGTGACAAATCCAGCTCTTCTATATCATTCAAGACTGTTGGCTTTCCTTTTGTCCCTGTGTTGTTATATTCGAAAGACTGCAGGTTGTTGAATGCTAAATTCAATTCGCGCAGTTTCACTTTGTTGGAGCTTGTGGACAAAGTCGCTTGTGTCAAACCATATCTCACCATTTCCCCTATCACAAGAGCACTGGGCAGTTGACATGACATTAATATTATAGCTCATGAAACAGCAAGGGAATGCAGAGCTATTATGATCAACACAGACAAAACCATAAGACATGGAAGATCACATCATAGTTCCCTCAGTTTGGCAATAGTTTTTGGTATAGAGTGTATGTTGTCTAGACAAAGTCTTAATTAATACCTTTAGTTTCCTCATCTTACAAATTTCTTCAAAAAGTTGAGGCAACGTTGCATATTAATTAATTAACAGCAAGCTACCTCAAGATGATAAATATGTGGATAAAGAACCTAACACACTTGACTGTACGTCATAGAACGTGGTGCACCCTAAGATGTTTCCTTGTTCTGCTTCGTTAGAACACTACTTCAAATCCTGGCACGTTTTCAAGTTTGCGTGTGTGTGCCTACATGTGCGCGGTGCGCGGTGAACTGTGAGCGGGTATCTTTAATTAAAACCTTTCATTAATTAAATTAAGTACATTCAAGACAAAATCGCACAATATTAAATTAAGTACATTCAAGACAAAATCGCACAATTCATCAAGAAAAAGACGGAGAATAGCTTGGAGAGGTAGGTGAGTAAGATGGAGACGTTGGAGAATATTTTGGAGATGAAGGTGAGTATGAGGGAGAAGTCGGTGAATACGATGGAGATGTTGGTGAATAGGTAGGAGATGTTGGAGAATACTTTGGAGATGTGGGAGAGTACTTGGGAGATGTTGGAGAGTACTTAGGAGATGTAGGAGAATACTTGTAGGTTGGAGATGATGGAGAATAGGATGGACTGCTAGGAGAATAACTAGGAGATGATGGAGAATAAGATGGAGATGAAGGCGAATAGCTGGGTGATGTAGGAGAGTAGGAAGGTGATGATGGAGAATATGATGGTGAAGTGGGTGAGTAGGATGGAGATGTTGGAGAGTAAGAAGGTGATGTAGGAGAATAAGATGGAGATGTAGGAGAATAAGATGGTGAAGTTGGTGAGTATGATGGCGACGTTGGTGAATACGATGGTGAAGTAGGTGAGTATGATGGAGATGTTGGAGAGTAAGATGGTGATGTAGGAGAATAAGACGGAGATGTAGGAGAATAAGATGGTGAAGTCGGTGAGTATGATGGCGACGTTGGTGAGTATGACGGTGAAGTAGGTGAGTATGATGGAGACGTTGGAGAGTAAGAAGGTGAGGTGGGAGAATACGACGGAGATGTAGGAGAATAAGATGGAGATGTAGGAGAATAAGACGGTGAAGTCGGCGAAAACGATGGCGACGTTGGAGAGTAAGATGGCGAACTGGGAGAATATCTTGGACTCGTCGGACTTGCAGGAGATGCAGGCTGTGGACTCCATCCGGGGCTGTAACCACCTCCCGGGCTGTAACCACCTCCGGGGCTGTAACCACCTCCAGGACTCAAACCACTGGCATCTGATCCAGCAAATGGAGAGAATGCAGGTCCACCGGGCGTCATACCACCAATACTGGGACTCCATGCCTCTTGGTAGGAAGGTGTAGCTCCCTGATTCCAGGGTGTCATCTGAGGCGACATGCCACCAGGAGATCCCGCATTGCCAAAGAACGAGCCGCCACTCAAACCGGGAGCCATCATCATCATTGTCGACGTGACAGGAATCTCCATTCCGGCCTTGCACTTCTCGGCATCGAGCAAGAGATCGAAACAACCGGTACCAAAGCGACCCACCTTGCCCATGATGATGTTCTCACTAACTCCCTTGATTGGATCGACTTCAGCTGCTGCCGCGGCTTCCATCAGTACGTCGACTGTCTCTTCAAACGAGCATCGCATCAAAGCTCCACACTCTTGTCGATTGATGCCGTGCCTAGTGATAGCCATCAAGTGCCCTCGTACTGTCATCACCTCACACAGCAAAGCCAAGTGACGATAATTCACATACGTGCCATCAAACGACAGCACGTGATTCATCTCTTTCTCTAACGCTCGCCGCACAGCCTCGATACCCAGAACAGACAGAATCTCACAAATATCGTTGGACGTCGTACGCACCGGGTCAACAAACTCCTCGCTCAGCACACGCATCAGGTTTGCACCGTCTGTTTCTAAGATCCACTCCGTGAGGCTCTTGAATGCACCAGTTTCGTCAATGACCGTGCGCTTCTTAGATTCTTCTTTCGGCAGATGCAGGTAAACCTGACATTACAACGTGGAGGAAAATGGCAACAACAAATGAGTAACAAAACATAAGTTACCTTCGAGATCTGTTCGATGCCTTGCAGAGTCATGTCTGTCAGCATGTTGGATTCAATGCATCTTAGAAATACATCGTCATCCATCTTGTCAACCTGAGTCTCTTCCTACAGATACCATAATCAACACTGAGACACACAAACAGACAGACAGACATACACACACAGATGGACGTACACACAAATAAACCAACAAACAAATGGGTAAATGTATAGACAAAACTTACATCCTGGAACTTGTTGTCTCCCTCACTGTTCATGATCCTGACGCGCAGCACAAGTTTCTCTGCATTATCGTCATTGAATATGCAGTTGAGATCGTCGCCGAATCCCTGATTGATCTTCTCCGCTATTTGCTCCATCGTCAGCTGCTTGTCGACCATACGCTTACGATCCAACTCGATCCTCAGCAGCCACGGCGAAATACGACTGACATCAAAGTCTGGCATCTCGTAATACACATTGACCCATTCTTGATCTTCAGGAATAACTGTGTTCATCGGGTCAGGATCGTAGTATATTGCCGTGTTTGCAGTGACCTTGCGAAGAGTCGTGTGCTCCAAACGACACAAAATCTCTTTGCACTTCTCAGCATCGTTCGCAGCAGCACCGAGAACAAAGACGGTCAACGATGGAGTTTTCGGTCGTTTTGAGACGTTGATTATCTCTTTGAGCCTTGGAACTCCCAGGGTGATATTCTTTGCCGACACTCCGGCGTAATGAAACGTGTTGAGAGTCATCTGAGTACACGGCTCGCCCATCGATTGAGCAGCTAGAGCACCAACCATCTCACCAGGCTGCACCTACGCATAAACAAAAATGTTTCCCAATCATTAAGTAACACAATCGAGCAGAGCAAGCCGACATGCGTCGCAGTGGGACTTTTTCTCTCGCACAATGTATGAAACAAAATCAAAACAGATCAGTTCTGACTTGGCCGACATGTGCAGCATACAAACCACAGAAAATAACAACATCGCAATATGACCATCAATATACTTCATTTATACTCTTAACCTGCATTACATTCTACACATGTCATACACTGTAACAAGTATCACCTACAACTTGGTATTGTCAAGGTAATAGCTGATTATGGCCATTCCACAATTGCCTCAATTTTAAACACAAAGGAAAGAAACAATTTAAGAGTGGTGATGTGTGTGCTAAACATGGCCACCTTGCCATCCGGTCCTGTCAGATGTCATAACTGTTCACATCTTCGTGGCTCTATTTATCATTAAAATCAGCTACTAAGACTACAGTGTATCCTGAGATATCCGACTGTCACATATCTGACCTTCACTGTCCCACTGATATAATCGTCTCAATCATCTAATGCTTAGTGGCTAGTTACATAGTATCGACCGTGTAGCAGCTGGTGGTAAAAGGAAATGTAACTTACAAGTGACCTACGTGTGTAGTGCTCACGATAACGATTCATAGAAAGCAACAGTTGCAAACATCGTCCCATACCGAGCCACCATCACTCAAAAATTAGGAGTTGGGATGCTTCATGCATCCAGCCCTCTTTTTAATATCTACTGCACACACGGAGTCGGATATGATCTACACTGTACTACAGTACCATTACTATATCTTCCAACTCTGTCTATACCAAACAAAAAGCATCAACCAACACTCACCATTGCCTGCTTGAATTTGGCTTCTATCTCTCCCAGCACCCAGTCAAATGCTTCTGCAGATAATTTGTGTTCGAAGGCTACTCTCTTGGAACACAATATCGACCTGAGAAGAACGCTGAAGAGAAGAGTCGCATTCTGCTGTGCCTGGCGACTAATGGGATCACCGCCGCCGATGACAATCAGCCGACTGCTGAGATCTCGTACTCCCTCAACGACTTTAAGAGGAGAGAGATCGGTGGGCTGTCGCATATCGATGTGAAACACTTTCTGTGCATTCCAAATGAGACGTTCGAGGTTGACCGGCAAAACAACCTGAGATACCAACATACGGACATCAGTTGACTAGTTAAGTTGTTTATCTATCTGTCTTACTCTGTCTTCTCCTTTAGGAAAGATGGCTCTGATTGCTTCCCTGTCGTCACACAGCTGCCTCCACTCTTGGTCCAACTCGTCTTGAACATGAGCTCTTGACACCACCTCTTTGACTACATCATCGTGCAAGTGATTTCTCATAATGCGCTCATCTTCATAATCAAATCTGAGAGAAAACAGTCATCATGCTTTCAAAAATAAAAATCGGCATTATAACTCGTGTGTGTGTGTGTGTGTGTGTGTTGAGTATTCAAGAGAATGAGAGTCTCTTACTTGAATCGACGTTGGAAGGCAACATCTGATGGTTTCAAAGTAGGGAGTTTCTGTGACTCCACGGCCGTCCCATCCATTCCATCTTCACCATAACAAAATTGCACTAACTGCTGTTGAGCATTTCTGATAGTGCCATCATACTGCACCATCACTGATTCCATAGCTTTAATCAAACGCCTCTGAATGTAACCGGTTTCACTTGTTTTCACTGCTGTATCAATGAGACCCTCTCGACCACCCATGGCGTGAAAGAAGAACTCATTGGGTGTCAGACCGGCCAAGTAAGAGTTCTCAACAAAACCTCGACTCTCAGGGCCGTAATCATCTTTAATAAAATGAGGCAAAGTGCGATGTCGAAACCCAAATGGAATACGTTTTCCCTCCACATTTTGCTGACCGACACACGCAATAACCTGGAGAAGGAACACAATCCATTAGACTATTGGAGGGATGCATCTCACAATACACTAGACTATTGTATTGAAGGGATGCATCTCACAATACACTAGACTATTGTATTGAAGGGATGCATCTCACAAATACACTAGACTATTGTATTGAAGGGATGCATCTCACAATACACTAGACTATTGTATTGAAGGGATGCATCTCACAATACACTAGACTATTGTATTGAAGGGATGCATCTCACAAATACACTAGACTACAGTTTTGGAAGAGTGCATCTCTCAATACATGTCAATACATTAGACTATTGTATTGGGGGAATGCATCTCTCAATACATTAGACTACATTTTATAGTATTGAAGGGCTGCATCTCTCAATACATTACACTACTGCATCTCTCATCTAACAGAGATCATGCATCGCTTATCCCATCATATTGCAAGGATGTAGATCACCTGTGATATATTGATTTTCGATCCCTTCGAGCCGGCAACAACCATCGCCTTGAAGTTGTTGAAATTTGACAACGAACGCTGCGCACTTCCACCCGTCTTATCTCGAGCATCGTTTAGAAGGCGATTCACTTGGTTCTCAAACGTCTGCCGAAGTGTGTTACCTGGCGTCGGATCCAATTTGTCATTGTGAGCATCTTCAATAACATTAATCACTTCAGCCTACAGACAAAGCATAACATTTGCAACAAACTCTACCCAAACAAAGTGCCAAATATATATTACCCACTGTATATATATGCATATACATTACCTGAGGCCCGGATATCCAGGCTAAGACTATTGAGCACACTCGATATAATCCAACAATCAGAATTTATATATATATATAAATATATATCATTGATATTTGACAAAATGTTGCAACATGTTTTGTTACAATGATAAAACACAGCAGCACCATTCAACGCTATTCAAATGTAGCATTTTAATTCAGCATGCACTTACATAAAAAACGTGTGCCATAAAACCATTCTACCACGCTTGCTGTTGTCTTACAACTATAAAACTTATTTCCATTTCTGTATTGTCATCTGTGGTAACTTCCAACTGGAATGCTTGCTTTATGAATCTGCTCTCTTTGGTTATGCGATCCTGGCATGTGTACTGACATGTGTACGACATGCACATCAAACATGTGACTACACACATGCATCATGCAGCACTCATTCAACGTCTGCATTCATTCATGAAAATACACCACGTAAGACAGGTAATTGCCTTTGCATCTCTGATCGTTTTCTGTATGTCTTGATACGTCTCAGAATCGGCAATACAATCACCAATACCGATGCTGTGACCTTCCAGCAGTAGCCAATTGTTCACGACTGTCTGTATGTTTCCATAAAACTCTCGTGCAACTTCATGTCCTTGTTCCATTGCCACTACGTGTACCAAACTGCCGGCTGATGTACCGAGAGACTTCTTGCACAAAATGCCTGTCAAGAGTTCTCCATTTTCAATCAACACTCGTGTGTCTGCTGGCGTCATGTGACGATATGGACCATCGTCTTCACTATCATCATGTGCACTGTGCAGTCGAATGCAATTGACTTGACCAGGAATAATCAAACTGAAGATCTGCTTCCCGGTCCAAAGTGGCTTGGGTTTTAGAATTGCTGGCTGAGGAACTTTACCATTCCAACTTGGCAGCCACATCAACAAATTCATGACAGAATCCTAAAGAATAAATATTAGTAGGTGATACTTGCTGATCTGTCATGCCTATCCCACCTGGTCTACAGCGTGGTGTGCGTGTGCATGTGGTGTGTGTGTGTGTGTGTGTGTGTGTGTGTGTGTGTGTGTGTGTGTGTGTGTGTGTGCCCATTCATTTTCACCAAAAATTCTCTTCAATCAACATATGGCAATCTCTCTACCTTTTCTATAAAGACATCCCTCTTTGTCATTTTAGTAACAGCCGTGAGTGAATCCTGCACTATGCCCATGACTGGTCTGTTAGACTGCGGAGTGATGAGCTGACGAGGCACCATTATCAACTCACTGATCTCAGCTCGCGTCTCCATTGACTGTGGAACATGCATGTTCATCTCGTCTCCATCAAAGTCAGCATTGTATGGAGTCGTCACACTCAGGTTGATCCTGAATGTTGACCACGGCAAAACATGCACCTTATGACCCATCATAGACATCCTGTGCAATGTTGGCTGACGATTAAACAAAACAATGTCTCCATCAACAATATGACGCTCAACCTATACACAACACCAACATCACAACCAAACAACAGGAGACATAAATAATCAATAAAACAATTGTGTGTGTGTGTGTGTGTGTTCAGACAGCACAACATGCACATTTAATCGCACCACTGAGGGTCTGGCAGTGGGTTCTACCATTGCTGGCTCTGACAGACTGACTCAACATCATAAAACATCTTAATCATGACACACCAAACACATTATGATAACTACGTGTGTATCGTTTAGTGGCTTTGTTATTACAAAACCGTCACATACAAACCTTGTATCCAAACTGCAAGTGAATGTCGGATGCCTTTGGGTGATATCGCAGGTCGATGCGAGTGCCATCGTCTCGTACGATGTACTTGGCTCCCGGATATTGTGTGGCTCCTCGCCTCACAAGTGCATGCATCCTATACATGACAGCAATACATAGTACCATGCTATAATAGTTAATACACACATGTACCTAACATAACATCAGATCCTAATGTCATTCAATAATAAAATTATGATTTCAAGTTTCTGCATTATGTAAATTCATCACTTGATGACATAAATTTGTCAAATTAATATCAACCAACCTGTCAATATTAAATGGTGTCACGAGCTCGGGAAACGAGAGATTTTGAGCAATCGATCTCGGTACACCCAACTCATCGATAGGAAGATTAGGATCCGGAGTAATCACAGCACGAGAAGAAAAATCGACTCGTTTTCCCATCAAGTTTCCTCGCACTCGACCCTCCTTTCCTTTCAGCCTCTGCTTCACTGACTTCAAAGGTCGACCGGATCTTTGTATGGCCTTTGGCATACCAGGTATCTCGTTGTCAACCAGCGTAGCAACATGAAACTGCAATATCCTGACGTCTTCCATCAGAATATGAGCAGCAGCTCCATTCAGCTCGTTACGCCGTAGTGTGTTGTTTGCCTTCACAACGTCGGCCAGTTTGTGTGTGAGATCGTCTTGATTACGAGCCGTACCAAACATCGTGACTGCAGGTCTGACAGCCAGAGGTGGCACGGGCAACACAGTGACGATCATCCAGTCCGGACGAGCAAACCGAGGATCCATTCCAAGTATATGACAGTCCTCATCAGAAATACGCTTAAACACTTCGTGAACTCTCTCCGCGCTTAGAGTGATTTTCTTCTCTTGAGACTCGTCATTCACATGCTTCCATTCCCCGGTCAATTCCAGTCCATTTCGTCTCAGCTTTGGCTGAAATCGGCCACACCCCTCGTGCCCCTTTACCACTGGTGTTTGTGTCGCTTCGCCTTCCTGAGTTTGTTCACTCTCTTCTGCAGTCTCACAAATCGTCTTACTCTTACACAAATCATAAATTGCCTGCATACGACGTCCAGCATTGTACTTCGTCTTTGACAAAATCTCCTGCACGTTTTCGTTCTTCGAATCGATCAGAAGACGAGAGCAATAAAAGCAAACGCATCGAAGAAGTTTCAGAGTCTTTGTGATAAATCCCACGTGATATACGGGCTTTGCGAGTTCAATGTGACCAAAGTGTCCCGGACACTGATTCATGTTACCGGCACATGTTTGGCACTTGGCATAGCGGTCTACAGCGCCTTGACGTGGGTCCATGAGGCCGCCAATCTTGGGACGACCGGCCTCCATCGTATACGCATACTGGATGCCACTGGGAATGGTCACGGACATCCGTTTCTACAAATTAGGACAAAGGGGGACCCGATAATAAGTCAGCAAGATTATCGCGCGTTTGTTTGCTAGCGTAAGTCTTACGAGTTCTTCAGGACTGAAGATGCCAAACTGAATCCGTTTCACTGCACGGACCGGCGCTGAAGAGTCATGTGTCGCCATGCTCACGATATCTGCCTGCAAGCACCCGCCCCAAATTAGAGACAAGCACAAGCAAAAACAACGCGTCTACGGTCCTAAATCGGACGACGAACTCACCACGGCACGACGGCAGCCAACTGCGCAGAGAACGACTGAACTGCGCAACACGTCCCTTTATATACCAGTCGCTTGGGGTCATCCGCAGGGGCACTGATGTCATCCGTGACGTAATCTTGAAATGTTGATATCAAGTGTGCTTGCTTAGTCATAGTCATAGCGACCTACGACTCCTCAGCGCCTGTCCATCCAGTGAAACGCATTCAGTTGGACATTCTCTGTCTTGTAGAAATCGTAAGACTTCAGTATCCTCAGGGTCAAACTAGTTTTGCACGTGACGTCTCCCAGCACCCTTACCAGTAGGAGAGAGACAAATTGGTAGGAGTGGCAGCGTCGGCTTCTAAGCCTGTCTACTGGAAGGAAATGATGTGTTTGAATAGATCATACTACAATACATTTCAACAAACTACACTCTAGTCTATCCTAATGATATTATGACATAACTACAACAATAATACTGCAACCACCAACCGGAAAACAATCATTCGTTGATTAATTAAAATTTTAATCTAGGTACTTGTAAGTTCTACAGAAACAGAAAGCAAGCTACCGGATGAATACAACGCTTTTCTACCAGACCTACAGCCTCGCAAAACATAAAAATGAAGATCATAGAAGAGCAAACACTACTCTGCACCTTATAATATATATATATATATATATATATATATATATATATATATATATATATATATATATATATATATATATACATGTATATATATATCCAGGACTTTAGTATGGTATGTCCTTTTTTCTGGAAAGAGAGATGCTAACTTCTTTTGGCATGTAGTTGTCGATTTGCTTGCTCCACCGGTACATGCAAAGCTAGGAGGTGTAAAGGAGGCCATTTCTACTAGCTGCAAACGGTCTTCATATTTCCTCTTTTTCTAGATCTACTGTTCTTATTTTTGTTAATTAACATGATGCGATCTAGATACGGGATATGTCATGCAGGTATGACTCTGCAGTAGGATTGACAACATGCATGCCTGCATGTCTACTACCTGTGCATGTACAGCTAGGTGAGTGGAAGGAGCAGTCAGCAGTCAGTGTTACATACAGTTTATGAGGTGGGTTGGGGGCTATATATATATATATATATATATATATATATATATATATATATACTGGAGTCGCTCCCGGGCGTACTGTACCTGAGGCATTTTTTGAATGAGGCTTGGAGTCTAAATCTGCATCTCGAACGTGTGACTCATGATCAGGCCAGTATTTCAGCAGCTACAGCTTCTGAAAGCTGGTGCAAATGTTGCATGCAGATTAATTCAGCGGAGGCGGATGCAGGATGGGCACTGGGCACATGCCTTGCTGCCCCCTGGCAGTAGAGATTATACATATTGCCAAATGAAACCCTCAGAATTTGCTGAGACCTTAGTAGCAATCTTTCAATAAGAACTGATTTCAAATAATTCAAGTCTATAGTAATAATTCAATCTAACCACATATTTGCTGACAACGTAGGTAACCTGATATCCCAGATATTGCCATCTTTTAATTCAGAATCACAACAACACAAGCAAAACCTTCTTGAGACCAATAGAAAACAACATTATTAGAAAATATGGTATCAATGAAACATTTTAAAAATTATCAGCAGTACCGTATTTTTGACCAAGAACAAATCCAATGTAATATACATGTATGTATACACAGCAACAAAGTATTGACTGATTTACACTAGCCATTCGAGCCTAATCGTAGAGCATCTAGCAAAGCATCCGGACTCGCCAAAGCAATGAGAGGCGATTGTTGATAATGATCCAGGACACTCTTGTTAGCCAATGGAGTGTCACTGGACACTTGCTTCAATTGCAGTCGAAATTGAGGAAGTATAACTTGTTCAAATGCCTTCGCTGTGTGTGCCTTTCCTGTCGTGAAACACACAATGTCTACTCCACTCTGTTGGTTCTCAGTGTCCATTTCAGATCCTGAGTCTTCAGGCAAACCATTCAGAAGAACGTTTACTCGTTTGTTTAAGTCCTTCCCAAGATTATTCAAAATCTCATTCCAAAGTCTTTCATCTTCTATCGTTAAGCTGCTAATAAATTCTTCACCATCACCATCTTCACGACCTTCAGTGTCTTCCAACTCGTCCGCTACTGTTGTCCCACCATTTCTTTGTCTACGAAGAGAACGACTCGAACATTGACTCATCTTTGCAGTGACTGACGCCAAAACTTTTAATTGAAACTCAACACTAAATGTCTTGACAATAGACCAAAGGCAATCATCTTGTTGCCCTTGATCAGCATCATCAATACATGTAACACTGCAAAAAGACATCGTATTGAAAGAAAGCAGTATCATGCATTCAACTGTACTCACACCTAAGAC
The DNA here is from genome assembly GCF_963422355.1 of Corticium candelabrum. Classification (NCBI taxonomy): domain Eukaryota; kingdom Metazoa; phylum Porifera; class Homoscleromorpha; order Homosclerophorida; family Plakinidae; genus Corticium; species Corticium candelabrum. The sequence continues at coordinate 4,010,946 of NC_085105.1, forward strand.
AAAGATGGCACAAAGAAGAGCCATAAACAGTCAAGTGTTGTGACAGGGTTTTCTCCAAAATTTGAATACTGATCTTCTGTTCATGCCAGAAGTAGCAAATCTAATAAAGACAACTACAGTAGAACAAACACGGGTAACTTAGTATAGAACAAACTTTCACAACCTGCTGCAACATTTGCATTGCAATTTGTTGAATGTCAAAGATGTTTGCTTCGGCTGCCAGTTGTCTAACCACAAATACATACAGCTTGACACACACACACACACACACACACACACACACACACACACACACACACACACACACACACACACACACACAATGGACAAATGTTAAGCCCTCCACGTCTTTCGATGTCAACCTTGAGGTCAGTTGCGGAGATAGCTCCCCTGCCTCTACAGACAGGGCCTCCATGCGCTACGTGGAGTCTTGGGGCCAGTGCTACAATCCACCTGGAGCTTGGCCAGAGTCATCCAGGGGCACTGACAATGGCGCAGCTCTGGGACTAGACACCAAGGCCCACACGTACCCGTCTGCTGCATGATGTTGCTGCCAAGCCAGCGGTCTTGTCCACCCCAGTCAATGACCAGGTACTCATTTATACTCCTGGGTCGAGAGAAGCAAGTGTGGGTGAGTTCACACACACACACACACACACACACACACACACACACACACACACACACACACACACACACACACACACACACACACACACACACACATGCATGTCTGCATATTCATTGCAACACATACACGCATGCGCACTACTAGAATCTACTCACTCTGTGCAAAACATGATCGCCTGACATGCCATCACAACCACTTTCTCTCTAGTTTTCTCAGAGGAGAGTGAAGCTGCTGCCTTCAACTTGTACTTGAGACACTGATACGTATACACAACAAATGTTTCCATGCTACAAATGAAAGACATCCACGATGTATTCTTGACCTACTTGTGACCAATTTGCTTTCAGTTCATATATAAAGGCAACACTTTCCCAGTCTTGCCAAGCTATAACGTGCCTATATATTATTCATTTATGTAAACAATTGCTCTAACTGATGCACTGTGTATGTCAAACCTAAGAATAAGGTGAGACCGATAGATGCCTGACAAGCATCTCAATGCCTCTTTCAAGGCTCCTTGGTCATAAGCCAACTGCGCTGGATCTGTACGATGTCTAAGTACAACAGCAAGTCACGTGAAAAACTTGTGTGTGTATTCACCTTCTCTTGAAAACGCAGGAAGAGCATCCCAATCAAGCTCAAATACAATGCTGGTTTCTGATTGATCATCGTTCTATAAAGTAAAATGAAAAAATAAAAATTTGCATGTACACGTGAATGCATGACTGCACGCACACAGTGAGTGAGTGAGTGAGTGACACACACACACACACACACACACACACACACACACACACACACACACACACACACACACACACACACACACACACACACACACACACACACACACTTGCATGCACACACACACACACACACACACACACGCATGCACAAGTTACCTGTACCAGTGCCTCTTCCTCCTCTTGCACATCAGGATTCGTTACTTTTCTGTTTCTCTTTACTGTCAAGCCTTGTAACAGAGTCGGCTGGGAAGTAAATTTAAACCCATCAACACTCACTGTTTCCCTCATTTCAAACCCAAGCTGCAATAAATAACAGCAACATCAAACTAAATTACACTAGATGTACACATTTGTCTGGTATCAATCCACAAGCAAAGTTTGGAATTCTTGTAAACATTCTGTTTTGGCTGCATGCAGAACAAAACGTTGCTGACTGGAAAAACAGTAAAACATGCAATATGCCAAGATTCTCTGATTATCATAAACCGCATCTCTTTCTCACGTCAAAAACTAAATATTGTCCACCCTTGAGTGAAGTATCAGTTGGCACGGCTATTTCAACATAAATGTCACTATAGCCTTCAAACATTGTGTCATTGCAAGTATAGACCATCAATATAACTGTTGTTGTGCATCGTTGGTAACCCCTTTTGTTTGAAAAGTTGGTAATGAAGCAAAGCTCAGTAAAAAACATATGGGTACTGACCCAAAATGAAGAAGTACTAAAGTGCTAAACCCTTGGCTGCTAGCTTAGGTTACAAGAAATTGAAGAATGCATATATGATAAGTAATGAAATACAAGGTCACGTGCAGGTCACTAAACACCACATGCCAAGACATATCTATATACAGCTATCTGAGAAGGACCGGCAGTCTTGTGCCAAATAGCTTCATTCGCACCAAACCGATGAGAAACACAGTATAGTCCGCATACTGCTATCAAACTAACCTAATTTAATGAGCACACGTGCAGTAGGTGTGTTGAGTGGTCACGTCATTGACTTATTGGTCTACAGTGGTATTACTATAACCCTAGCGCATAAGTTAATATTAATAAGTGTATTCTCTCTAGTCAAAAATAGTATTTTTGGCACACCATGCACCAAGTACTCTCTTTATATGCTCCTGGTACTACTTAAGCAAAATATGGCATGCTGTACAGTGTATACCAGCATTCCTTAGAGAGAGAACATTCCAGTCTTGCTGTAAAAATTATTAATTCCTATTGTGAACACATTATACAAACTTTCAACCAATTGAAGTGCGATGCCAGAGTGAGTGTTTAGAACAATACTGTCTCTCAAGACAACAAATACCACGTCATGTATGTAGATACCGTATAACTGGTTATTTCTGCAATCACAATATTTCTGTGAATTCTGCGAAGAATTCATGGAGCGCACAAATAAAATTCGCAGATATTTAAGTCTATCCTTGGAGTCCCAGGCAGCCACTGTTTCAACACTTGCACAGTTCCAGTGTTGCACGTGTATTGCCATGTTGGCGAAGGTCGTTTTGCAAATGAATATCACTATTTCAGACCCCTTCCTACACCAGCAAGCCAAAACTGCTAACACGGAAACAAGTCAGCCGTCCTCAAGTTCCAAGATAGGCGACATTCCTGGAATTCGTGAGAGCACTGTTCACTTAGTCAAGCAATGCTATTTGAGCAAGGTAGCTAAGAATGCAGAACACAATTCGCACTAGTTAGAACGTTTGTCCAAATTCTCAAAAATGCAGTAATTTAAGACTGCAGAAATATCCGGTTATATGGTATGTATACATCTGTAGTACAGGTACACTTTAACACTGTGTTTTAGAGCTGCCACCAACTATATGCCTACCACCACCGTAGCGTAAGGGACTGGAGGAGGCTTTATCCTCCCCAGTTTGTAGGTGTGTCAAAAAGAAATACCACATTTTCCCTAAATTCCCAAAGTCAGCTTAAATCTTATAATTAGTGTGGTATATGTTACCAACGACGTCAACCATCCGTTTAGATGGTACACATCAACATTTCAGTATGATAAACCCATGTCAAAAGAAGTTTTGGACAAGGAAAGTGAGCATGCCCATCACGTGTATAAGCTTAAGGTGAGAAACACTTTCCGGCAAAGGCGGCCATCCATGCTGGGGTTTGATCAGCTCCTCCTAACTTGAGGACTATGTTACGGTGATGTGCCTACTAATCAAACAACCTGGCCTTGATCCTCTCTGCCCCATACCCACACACGTCCATTGATATCCATTGCAGCAGAGAATTGGTCACCACAAGCAATACTTCGTATCTTGTTACCGATTGATGAAACCATCTTAGGCCGAGTCTGAATCAGCTGTAGCAACAAATAAGAATAAACACTGCACACACACACACACACACACACACACACACACACACACACACATGCACACACACATACATACACACGCATGCACACATACTAAATTATAGATAATACACTATTACATGTAAGTAAAAGTTCAGTAGTCACTACAAAACTGAATTACATAATACATACATGTACATTCATAAATAGATACATTTAAATTTGATAAATCTAACTGTGCAAACGTTTTTGGTGTAACAAACAATAGCTAAACTATCAAACTTCCTTATGCATTACAATTCATTATATTTGAATACAATGTGTATAGATTATGCAATGTGTGTATATATTATTGTAACTTATGCATTACATATTATTCCTCCAAATATATATGTATCATTATGCATGTATATATGCATGAATGTATGAATGTATGAATGCATATATATATATATATATATATATATATATATATATATATATATATCTGTGTGTGTGTGTGTGTGTGTGTGTGTGTGTGTGTGTGTGTGTGTGTGTGTGTGTGTGTGTGTGTGTGTGCGCATGTATCTATGTATGTATGTATGCATGTATGTATGTATGTGGCTCAATTGGTTAGAGTGTGCAGTTGGAGATTGGCAACATCCGGGACCTTTGGGTCAGAGTTCAAGTGCGGGAGGGCCACATACATAAGTTCTCTTGGGCAAGGAACTAACATACAATTGCCTCTCTCTCTGGAGTGTCAGTTCTGTCCAAGCAGCAAATTAAAGCACATGGTGACAAATAATGACTGCTGATAGAGATAGATTGTAATGATCGTAGCAAGTGCTTAGTGTCTGTATCTAACCTGGGCCTTATGGGCTCTTGTAACAAAAAAATGTATGTACATAATATGCCACACTCACCACTTCCTGCTTGAGCTCATATCCCAACTGGCCACACTCATTTGCACCCCATGAATAGACCCAGCCTGTTTCTGTCAACAACTGACAATGATTAGCTCCACACCACAACTACAACACAATATAAAAACAACTCATTTTCAACAAGTCACAGACATAAATAATTAACTACGTAATAACACGTCTAAAATTAAATCATTAACTTCAACAGATAAACGACTACCTCAGTTGAAACAATATCGCATTTCCATGGCAACAATGTCTATGCCTGCCTACCTGTGATATTTTTGAGTCAAGAACACACATAATTCTCTGAGGAACCGAAGAGTGATATGCAACTCTATGACGGCGGGAAGGTCTTGAACGTTGACCCTGTAAATGATCAACATGTGGAACCTACCCCAACAACACACTTCAATATATCGAAACAACAAAATAGCAATTGCACTTACCGGTTTCAACTGACGTCCCCACATAAAGACACGCTGAGATTTTGTTGCAGCAACCTTGATTTCAAACCCACCAGTCAACAAAAATCTCAATTGTCTGATATTGCATAAACTGACATACCGTGTGAAAGAGACCACAATCTAATAAGTAGACATCCTGCAAGCTTTCTATAACTTGAGGAGTAACCGTCTTTGTTATGCTGCCCAATCCCAATTGGCCTTGGATACCTAAAAGTGTATGCTATATGAATCGCATACAATAGCCATGTGATTGCCATTTACTCATACCATTGCCAAACGTCAACACTTTGCCCTACAGATCATACCATAAATCAACAGTTAACAATGTGTTTGTTTGTTTGTTGTTGTTGTTGTTCTTGGTGATGGTAGTAACTGTAAAGATAGCGGCAGTGTGTGTGTGTGTGTGTGTGTGTGTGTGTGTGTGTGTGTGTGTGTGTGTGTGTGTGTGTGTGTGTGTGTGTGTGTGTGTGTGTGTGTGTGTGTGTGTGTGTGTGTGTGTGTGTGTGTGTGTGTGTGTGTGTGTGTGTGTGTGT